>NC_051163.1:88579408-88719407 GCF_013339745.2 Dermacentor silvarum
TTGCATCAAGTTACAAGAGCGGACGAAGTCGGTAATCCCAAACGAAAGTGACCACGGTGAGTGTGTTTGTTCCTGCTATCCATCTCTCGTCTGTTTCTGCGCTGTAGTTGCTTTCTTTATGGAGAATTGCTACCTCGCTTACGATCGCGATCGTGGTCGAGATGTTGCCTGTCAGTTTGCGTAATAGAAGCATTGATTCTAATTAAGTGACACATCATACACCATCTTAAACAGCTTCAACTCAGTTTCATAAAAGCTTTGCGATACATATTTGACGGGCCGAACAAACACGTAAACAATCACTCGATCGGTTAATTATTTTTTTCTTGTGTGCAGCGGCGCGAAATTTCCGCATAATGGCAAACCTATTAATAATTCATGTACTATTTTACGCGTTATTACAGAGCACTACAATGAGTACACTTAAACAATTTTGACATACTATCTGTTGTATTCGCACGAAATTATCACATATATCTAGCAGTCCGCCACAGAAGAGCAGGCGCACACATATTCGAACGCCGCCCAGCCGCCCGCCGAGTAGCAGACGAACAGGTTATAAAAGCGCCACCTATGGCCACCGGTTGAACGAAAGTGGGCGCAAGCTGCTCCCATAGAAGCCGGACATCTGTGCAGGTCTGTAGTTCCAGTAGGTCGTGGGCACACCTACCCATCTAGCCACCGTACTAGCACATAGAACATAAGGGCAATTAATGCGAATGCATGTGTACGCGCGCAGGCAGGTGTTATCTCTCCGCTCTCACTCCCTCTCCCATAGCAACAGCTGTGGGCGCGCGCGCTTATCCTCGCCCCTATAGTCGGATACAACTTTAGAAGACAGCGGCATTTGCTCCTCAAAGGCGGATGCACACGAGCTGGCACCAATAGGCGCGCACTTCAGGTGACGTCATGAGCCGGACGGCCGGTGTCCCCGCCTGCCCCGCCGACTGAAAACATGCCTAACATGGCCGCCCTCGCTTCGATCTGGGCCGAGTCGCGTCAGCTCTGTGCGTCTCCCTTCGTCAGAGTGAATTCGAATTGTTTGTGGTGGTCTGTCATGCCGGAAATATTATTGTGAGCTTACGATGCACAATTTGTGCCGCGTGCGTTTGTTCTGAGCCTTGAGCCGGCGAAGAAAGATTGCAGCGAACATCGGTGGCGCTGCGCTGCGCTTCGTGTGGAAACAAGATCCCGCGGCGGCATACCGCTGCAAACAAACATCGTACGTGTTTGTTCCGTGGTGTTTTGTTTTGCTCCTAAGTGAAGTTACGACGAGGAGAGTTCGCCAAAGTCTGGTACCTACTGTGAGCGGCGGGTGTGTTTGTGTACTGTGCCCCTGCGTTTCTCGTCGGACGTGGTGAAGTGATGGAGCAAAACCATTATCAGGATAAATGAGAAAAGCGTGCGCGGATGAAACCAACCTGCGAGTTTCTCAACAGAAAAGATTTGTGAAAGCAACCTCCAACGCAAAGATTCGTTGCTGCCAGCTCAGCGTGCAAACGACCGATCGTTGGCAGCAGTGTGATAAGATAGCCGAGCGTCTAGCGGCGTCGTTCGAGTGTTGTGTAGCACCGTCGATTGATTGCTTTCCACCAATGCTAACAATCAGCGACTAACACGCGCTGCTTGAGCGAATGTCATTGGATTGTTAACGGTCAGGTGTTTGGAAGCAGTGTTTCTTTCCTTAATGTCAGCCTGAATGCTAATTTAAAATTATGACTGATACACTGGTGCCGTTGCAAGGGACCTTGGCATGAATTCGCGTCGCTGTGTGGCTTAGAACTCATCGCTCACTGCACGCGCCAGCTGTAGAATGCCTGCTGTGACACAATCGCGCATAAGTTGTGCTGTCAGCGCTCGACTTGCTTTCCCACAACACAGCTTTGCGATTTGTTGTGATATGGAGCTACTAAAAAATTCCCATGACAGTGAAGGCAACAGAGCCAATATGTACATTAAAAAGAAGTACGACAAAGTAGGCACAGCTGCTTGTGAACTGACTCCTAATAGTTCTACTCGTGTCTGCGTTAAATGTGTGTGCGTGTTTTCTTGTGTGTTTGTGTATATTTGTTATTTTGCCCTTTTTTGTATTTTAGATCTTAGTTTTCGCGCTCGCGTTTGTGTTCATGTGTGTGAAAATGTGAGTTCTTCCGTGCGTGTATGTATTTGTTCCTATTTCTATACTTTTATTTTTGCATTTGTTCTTGTAAGCATGCTGCAGCCACGACTTTCGACAATTCCATTAACTCGTCTCATTCAAAGCACCAAGTCCTGTGAATAGCAGGGCTGGTCTCTTCGATGTCATTAAAGCTATTCTCTCTTGTCTACCTTGCCTCCTCAGTCTGCCACCTTGCTTTGTTTTTTCCTACTATTCTGACCTCGCTTCTTGTGCTGTTGCTGCAATGTGATTATTCAACTTGCACTAAAGAAAGTTCTATCAGCTGTGACAACAGAAACATTGACAGATACAAAATGTTAAAAGCATCACGTGGCTTGCACAGTTACTTCGTCTCTTTCCCCTGTTAATGTGTTTATGCATCAGTGCATACGGTAGCTTACCAGAAGTCCACATGAAAAGGTGCCATATTGTGAAACAGCACCTTGCTATGTTGTTGCATTCAGTCTTTATAAACAGATGGTTTTGCTGCCCGTCACATGTAGTGGTACACATATAAACATTGTGCAGTGGGGTATCATTTCCTGTCATGACGCTTTCATCATTACAAATGCAGTGTTCTAGTGAATGGAGTCGAGCGAAGCAGTGCTGTGAGAGCTTTTGCAACTTTCACCATTTATTCCCCAATATCACTGTCTGGATCTGTCCGTCACTTTGCCTACGGCTTGTAATGAACAAAGTGACTCACTAAAACACGTTCAACTTTTTTCCGGTACGTAAATATGACAAAAAAATGCTAGCAAAGTTCATCACGTTAATAATTGTGCTTGCATTCGCATTACTTGCTCGAGTCAGATTAATAAATTGAAAATTGGCTATGACAACACTTCAATTTTCAGTGCAGACTGCTAATGGAGCCATAAAGCGTGCTCAGACTAATTTCACTATGGGGCGCGTCAAACTCGACGGTTGCTGCCTGAATGAACAGTTTGGGCCTCACTAAGCTAATGATGTTTTATATTTGTTCTCTTAAGCGCATTACTTGTATGAGCCAGATAACAAAATAAACAATGCAACCACATGAATGTGCTTTGGCATTCAAGCTGCTGACAGTGGCTGTCAGTTTGGTGTTGTCTGCTGCTATTTCACCACCACTTGCTATGACATGACTGTGATTTACAGTGCAGACTGCTAACATAACCATAAAGCGTGCTCTGACTACTGCTATTTCACTATGGGGCACGTCAAACTCAACGGTGGCTGCCTGAATGAGCATTTTGGGCCTCTCTAAGCTAAAGATGTTTTATATTTGTTCTCTTAATCGCATTACTTGTGTGAGCCAGATAACAAAATAAACAATGCAACCACATGAATGTGCTTTGGCATTCAAGCTGCTGACAGTGGCAGTTTGGTGTTGTCTGCTGCTATTTCACCACCACTTGCTATGACATGACTGTGATTTACAGTGCAGACTGCTAACATAACCATAAAGCGTGCTCTGACTCCTGCTATTTCACTATGGGGCACGTCAAACTCGACGGTTGCTGCCTGAATGAGCAGTTTGGGCCTCACTAAGCTAATGATGTTTTATATTTGTTCTCTTAAGCGCATTACTTGTGTGAGCCAGATAACAAAATAAACAATGCAACCACATGAATGTGCTTTGGCATTCAAGCTGCTGACAGTGGCAGTTTGGTGTTGTCTGCTGCTATTTCACCACCACTTGCTATGACATGACTGTGATTTACAGTGCAGACTGCTAACAGAACCATCAAGCGTGCTCCGACTACTGCTATTTCACTATGGGGCACGTCAAACTCGACGGTGGCTGCCTGAATGAGCATTTTGGGCCTGTCTAAGCTAATGATGTTTTATATTTGTTCTCTTAATTGCATTACTTGTGTGAGCCAGATAACAAAATAAAGAATGCAAACACATGAATGTGCTTTGGCATTCAAGCTGCTGACAGTGGCAGTTTGGTGTTGTCTGCTGCTATTTCACCACCACTTGCTATGACATGACTGTGATTTACAGTGCAGACTGCTAACAGAACCATCAAGCGTGCTCTGACTACTGCTATTTCACTATGGGGCACGTCAAACTCGACGGTGGCTGCCTGAATGAGCATTTTGGGCCTCTCTAAGCTAATGATGTTTTATATTTGTTCTCTTAACCGCATTACTTGTGTGAGCCAGATAACAAAATAAACAATGCAACCACATGAATGGCTGCCCGAATGAGCATTTTGAGCCCGCCAACGATAATCAGGGTTAACAATAGTGTTTCATTCAGATATGCCAGCATTTAAATGTGTTCCTATGCCACTTTTTAAATCGAGTACAATGTGTGCAGGACGTTGCTTATCAGAATTGAGCTTCTATTATAAGGAATATGCCATAAATGGAACTGCTTATTTATTTGAGAGGTCACGGAATGGATGGTTGGCTGTTGCGAACCCACCGGCAAAATTTTGGTAGCCCTAATAAGGGCTGTTCTTTTGTTAATAAGAAGCGTTTATGCTTCGTCGAGTGGCTCAATGCCAGACAGCTCGCAGTCGGAGTCGCTTTCTTCAGTGTCATCTTCACCCAGCTGGATGATGATGGGTTGAATGTGCTCACTCCCAGACGTGTCAAGTCTGAACTTTGCCTCCAAGTCCATCACATGCTGAATGCTCTTTCTCCAGTCTTCCGCCGTTACCTGCTTGATTTTCGCCCTCATGATGACGTCGACCGTGGACAGCTTGAAGTCTCTGTTGTCCGCAGCGATGCCATTTTTGACCTTGGCCCACACAAGCTCAATGGGATTAAATTCGCAGTGGTACGGCGGGAGCCTGAGTACAATGCAACCGGCCTTTACAGCTGTGTTATCTACGATGTAGCTCAGAAAGCGTGACTTTACAGATGCCACCAGCTCAAGCAGCTGCTTCTTTATCATCCTTTCACCGTAGTTGATGTTCTTGCTTGTGAGCCACTCCTGTATCTTTTCCTTCTGACTTTCCTTTTCAGGCCGTCGTCGGCAATTTCTCTTCTCGCCGGCTATGGTAAGGCGCATTGTCTAAAACAATGACGCTACCAGCTGGCAACTTCTGCAGAACGTCATTGAACCAGCCCTCAAAGCGATTGCCATCCATTTCTTCGTGGTAGTCGCCTGTCTTTTGGCCTCTGAATACATCCAAGCAGCCGTCGACGAAACCATCCTCGCTGCCGATGTGCGTCACGATCAGGCGCTGACCTTTCCCAGAAGGTTGTTTTAGACCCGTCGTCAGGCCATTTGCTCGAGCGAACAGGCGTCCGCGCTTCTGCACCACGGTGTCTGTCCACACGATCGACCGTGTGTGTCCTGCCGTCACCCATGTCTCGTCCAGGTAGAAGATCTTTCGGCCTTCCGCCCGGTAGCGCTCCACGTCACGGAGGTAGCGATTCCGCCAATCGGTGATGTCATCCCTGTCGATAAGCAGCGAGTTGCGGCTTCTCTTTTCGTGCTTGAAGCCGATCTCGGCAAGCAGGCGACGCACAGTACACCGCCTTAGTGATGGTAGTTCCATACGCTCCGAGAACTCGGTAGTTACCTTCTCGACCGTCGGTATCTCGTTGCGGCGAAAGAAATCGTGCACACATGATCTCAGCGCGCACAATGTGAAGCTGTCAAACTTCGCGCTGCGTCTCCTCTTCTCCGCATTGCGTGGGCGCTTTCGCGAGGGCGTCGTCAGTTTGCCACCCGAAAAATGTGAAGCTTTAACTTCCTGCCTCACCCTGAACACAGTCCTTTCGCTTACACCAAGCATGTCGGCGACAAAGTTGCTCGTGTCCTCCACGCTGTGTCCAGGCTGCCTGTTACGCCAAAACGTGTAGCAGTGGAAGATCATGTTGCGTGAATCGCTGTTCAGGATGTGGCCGCTCTTGTCCTTGCCGAGGCTCCTTGGTGGTGTGGTCATCGAGGCGACACAAGGCTCGTTCGGCAACAAAGGATCGCGTTCCGATGTCACCTCGCTGGGCTCCATGACGGAAAACTGGCACGGAATGCCGCGCGCGATCGTTCGCGAACTCACGAGATCGCAGGTTCGCAACCGCGAAAAAAAATATATTAATTAAAAATAAGCCCAACACATTAAAAAATAAGGTTGTGCAAACACACAAAAAGTACATATGAATCTTATGCTATTAAGCCAGCAACTGCTACGCCCTGTGCCGTCGATCTTGCTCCGTAGCAGACGACGCACAGCGTTGTAGAAGGCACGGAGTTATTTTTCTCTCGCGATCCGGCATGTCCGGTAGCATTTCCATCATGAGAGTTTTAGCAAACCACTCGTCAAGATACACAAATCTTATTTATACCGACAAATACGTGTTTTAGAAGCAGTCACAATTTTTTGAGTGGGACTATTTCTTTAGTCGCGGAGGAATTGGCTGCTGCGCTTCGGTCAACTGGGCGGGGCCTCCTCCTGTCTTCTAAAGTTGTACCCGACTATAGCTACCGGAGCAGTGGTGCGAGCGGAGTAGCGGAGAGTGAGTGGAGAGGAGGAGCGCGCTCTGGCATGTGAGGGCGCTCGCATCGCGGGAGCTCGGCGGAGCTCCCGCGTGTGTGGAGGGAGTGTAGGAGAGGGCAGGTGCAGTGCTTCGCCGCTCCTTCTCTCGCCGTTCGCTCTCTCTCCTCCCTGCGCCCCACTCTCCCGTTCGCTCGCTGGCACGTATATATAAATGGAGTGAAGCGTGCGCCTCAGTCTCGACTACAGTGTACTAGAAGAGTATTCTAGTACACTGTAGTCTCGACCGTTCGCTGGCTGGGCGCCTCTCAAGGCGATGGCAGAAGTCGGTGAAGGCGAATGTCTGACGGCAACGGTACCCCTAGCAAGAAGTGTAATACAATCCAACCCGAGCATTACACCTCTCGCTGGAGGTGACGTCACTCACTACTTTGCTACTACTTTGCTCGAAGCGGCAAGGACGGCGAATACTGCGGCGTTAATCTCGTTGCTAACGTGTATAAGAACCTCATATCACATGCCGTTGCCACCTCGCCCGTTCGAGACACGTCGCCGTACAAAGACTTCTACACCCTTGCCTACACCCGAGACGGAGTCTTTGTGGTGACCGTGTACCTCGCGCCCAACCTCGCTCGTGACGCCATTGCCGCGCAACTTGAAGCGGCTATGGAAAGTGTGTGTGTACGCTCCAAAGTATCTGACCCCGTCGTCTTGGTTGGTGACTTTAACGTGGACGTGAGAAAGAAGAGCGGCGAGTGGTTGGTGGAGTACATGCGGACAAAGTACTCTATGCAGTGTGCCTCCGCCGTGTCCGACAAGTGTCCGACTACCATTCACGGAAATTGCATTGATCTCGCCTTTACTGAAACTGTGACGTGCGCATGCTTCTCAAAGACCTTTTAACTGTACACTTTAGCGACCACAAGGCTGTGATTATGGCCGTCAGGTACAATGACAACACAAACAGGTGCTGATGAATGTGTAAATAAATGGTTGCGGTACAAATCCTCGTCTTGTCATTAATTTACGCCATTAAAATTACTATGCCGTGTACTCTCGGCGCACGAAATGCATTCGCATTTCCTCACGATTCCCTTCGGGGAGGTGGGGGCAATATTTTTTTATCTACATCCGGACGCGACCGTCGAAGAGTGAGCCCTTAACTGCTTCGCTGTAAAAAAGCGCCAGAACGAGACCGGTACCTCAGCGAGCAGGTGAGCGAACATCTTCGTGAGAAGGCGCGCGAGAAGGCGCGCCAGCCATGTTGGTGCCTACAGCACGGAGAATGAAAGTAATGAAGGGCACACGCTCAGCTGATTCGTGACCGCTCCTTACCATTCCCACAATGTTTTCGGGTGATAATGTCGGCAGCACGAGCTCTTTGGAGCTGTCAAACAGTGACACCTACGATTCCAACGAATTCAACAGCCACGAATTGTCGTTCGCATTTGACCTCCCACGAGGAGAGCCAGCGTCCGGCGCAGCAACTCGTGTTGTAACATGAAGACGAAGGGTAGCCCCAATCCACGGCCACTGGATAAAAAAAAAAGGTGCCGCCTGCCGCGCGTCGGGCGCGCTGCTATGGGAGCGAACGTGACGGCCGTATAGTTGCATTCTCGGCCTCTAGTTGCATTGTCGGCCACAGTACAGCAACCAATCCACCTAAGAAAAATGACCAAAACTACCCCTGGCTACCACTCCACAACCGCTTTGAAGCTCTACGAGATACGACACCGGACCCAAAACCGGAGCCCAGACCCAGATCTGGAAGTCTGCCAGGCTACTCAACGAAAAGACCGACGCCACCCCCGCCACCACCCAAGCCAAAAACACCGAATATTGTGCAGGCCCTGCTCTCCAAGAAGCCAGCCGCGCTTTCCGAAGAACCCCCGCAGAAGCAACCCAGGCACTCCTCTTCAGCCAAGGTGAGTCCGTCCTTCACTCCTCTGGGTCGCAGTGTTAGCAAACTACATACCACCACTACACCTTCAACCGCATCGACTCCCTCTTGCGCTGGCCTACAAGAATCAACACCCCCGGGATACTTTCTCGCATATAAAGCCGAGACGGATGCGAGATTAGAAACCATAGAAAGACAACTTAGTCTTCTGCAGAAGCAACAAGTCGAAATGAAAACACAGCAAGCAGAGATACTTAACTTGGAGCGCTCGTACAATTGGTTGAACTGCTCCGAACTGCAGCATCTACGTGCAGTCGTGGTACAGAACGTAACGAGGCACACCCATACAAGCACGTCAATACCAATAATGGCAACGTCGAATAACTCTCAGTGCGTTCCGTCAAAGCACACTGCGGGGATAATTGTCTGGCAGTAGAACTGTCGGGAAATTCGCCGTAAACGTAACTACCTCTTACATTTCATCGCGCAATCCTCGCGAAAGCCCGATGTGATAGTTCTCCAGGAATCATTAGCGTCCATCTCCTTACCAGGCTATACAACCTACCCTGCTTCCTGCATACCAGTAACACGTAGGTATGGGACTGAATAGGTCACACACCGAATCATGGCAACAACGCTGGTATTGCACCGACAGACGGCTTTGCAGGAACACCTCGACCACCTTAATAATTTCAATGAAGAAAGCGTTTTCTTAAAATGCCGAATTTTCCGAGAGTACGACATAACATCATCAACGCATATCGGTTAACTAATATGGAATTTCAACGAACCCCTTGGCACCACCTCCTTAGGCAGCTTGAAAAGTCGGACTTGCTCTGGACAGGAGACTTCAACAGCCGTCATGCCTACTGGCGTTACCCAGACTCCTCGGCAGCCGGGAAGATCCTTCTCGACTTGGCCCACACACAGAAACTCTCTCTTCTCAATGACGTCCGCACACCAACCAGAACAGGAAATTCTGCGAAACGCGACACGAATCCCGATTTGGCATGGGGCAGGACAATAAAGACACCTGACTGGCGTAATCTGGGCGAAACATTCGGCAGTGATCACTGCATCCTCGAAGTTACCGTTCCCTTACCTAATCGAGAAAGAGGTCCCAAGCGTGGTTACTACTCTATTGCCACGGAACTCACAGACTGGGATGCCTTTCGCAAGGTGACTACAAAATTCCAAGCGTCTACGCTAGACGTGTGGAAACTACACAAGAGCAGAGCGTGGTCTCTTTTTCGCACGCTGGTTGTACAACCCAAACGAAAGAACCATCTAGATGTTTTACAACTAAAGAAAGGAATTGACTCGAAAATCTTAGAAGAACAAATTGCGGACCACTTCTTCGCAACAGCTACCATCATACGTAGCACGCAACCTCTACCTGTATTGGCAGACCACTCTCCTTCAGATCTAGACCGCCCCTTCACAATGAGTGAGCTGAGAATTGCCATCAATGCCTGTAAACGGCAGACAGAACCTGGATGGGACGGGATAACTAACAAGATGTTACGACATTTACCCGACATTCAAATGCAATACCATCTCGACACCATCAACCAAGTGTGGGACACAGGCAATATACCCTCAGCATGGAAAATGATCACGATCATTCCAATACCTAAATCCAATAAGACTCCACACGAAATTGCTAATCTCCGCCCCATTTCACTGACGTCGTGGCCAGGAAAACTTAATCAGCGCATGGCACTATCGCGGCTACTCTGGAAACAGGACATGACATATCCGGTTGACCCACGTGTAATCAGATTCCGGAAAAAACATGTCAACGCAAGATGAGATGCTTGCTTTGCAAGATGTGTAGACCGAATACAGTACTTCTCAACTGCGCGCCATAGTTGGTCTGGACATCAAGAGTGCTTTTGACCATGTCACCCACGAACCGGTTCTCGAAGGCCTTAGAGAGATCCGACCGGGACAGAAGCTATATAACTATGTCCGAAACTTTTTTACTGACCGCACGGTTCCCGTAAAGGTAAATGTGGTAGAAGCAGACGCACGGTACCTCCAACAAGGGGTGCCGCAAGGGTCGATTCTGTCACCAACCCTCTTCTCCCTCGCTCTCAACGGTCTGTCGCGCCATCTCAGAGCAGTGCTAGAGCTTCATTTTACAATATATGCGTATGACATCACCCTCTGGACCTCCAAAGGTTCACCATCCGAAATACAACACACACACCAGTCGGCCATTGACACCACAGCTCGGTACCTTGAAGAAAGAGGGCTCACTCGATCCAATGCCAAATCAGAGTACATCGTCGTCACGAACGGGAAACTTCCAGAGGCTCGGGAAGATCGGCAACTCATTACACTCTCCATACAGAATGACCCCATTCCTAGGAAGCCCTACATAAAGGTGATAGGCTTCTGGTTGCAAGACGACGGCAAGCCCAAGGAATAGCTCCAACATAGACTAAACAATTACAACAACTTCACCGCCTGTTGAAACGCACTACGCGTAAGCTAAGAGGCATCAAAGAACATCAACTCCGGCGTATGACCCTGGCCCTAGCCATACCTCGCGTCATGTATCAATACCCATATATAGAAATTACCAAGACGCAAAAAATCTAAGCTTGAAACCATGCTCCGTCAAATCTCTCGTACAATATTGGGTACCCCACAATACGCCAAGTCCGCTAGGGTTCAAGATAGGGCGATTCTTCCTAAACTCGACGAGGTGGCTCAACTTCACCGTGAAGCACAATTTACCCGCCTCAAGTTCTCTGCACTAGGACACGCCCTGCTTGCTTAGTGAGTTGGGCTACGATATACCTCCCCCACCCGCATTCGAAGCAACCCGGCCCCCATGGGCAACGCTCGACCAGATCGCAGTCAAACCTGTACCGCGGCACATGGACCCAGACAGACAGCCAGGACAACACCAAACACGAGCCCAACATCCCCATGAAAACACAGGAGATTGGATCTTGTACACGGACGCATCTCCTTCTCAGAACTCCGAGGACTACCGGACAGGGATAGCTTCGGAGAGAGTACCACTGTCCTGGGGCTTCCATTACAACATTACCATGCAACGCCTGGCAGAAATCACGGCCGCTGTGGAGGCCGTTACCCTGCCCAACCCGCATGCCCGTAATATACTGATATGCACAGATAGTCAAGCAGTCTGTCGAGCCCTCATGACAGGTGACATTTCAGACACGCATTACAACGCATTAGCTAACACTTTCATGCCCACCCTTCCATACGTGCGCGGATACAGTGGATACAGTGGATACAGTGGTCACTCGTGGATTAGAGGGAATGAAGTGGCACATGCCACGTCCCGCGCAAGTCTCGCGGGCCCTCCCCTGTGGTGGCTGGAGTCACTGAATCGTACCGAATTACTTGCTCTGGAGCGTTCCGACTGGCGCTAAAGATTAGACGAAATGCGCAGCAACTGCAGAGTTAATACAAAGCCAACCCACTCCATGACGTGACGCGAGGCGGCCCTAGTGCGGCGTGCGCAAACACACTCTCTACTGACCCTCCACATACAGCACTACATACAAGGCAAGGACGGGCCTCCCACCTGTGTGGCCTGCGGTGGTTTCCCGGATAACGCCCACGTTCTGTGGGATTGTCCGGGTGCCCATGCAGCCATGTGCGGGAGCCTCAGTCAAATACCTACTACACGAAGACCTGCGACCCTGTAGGAGTGGCTGGCGGACTCCTCTCCAGACATTACGAAAGCAGTGCGTGTACATTTTAAACTTCTGGGCCTGTCTGAAGATTAGGCCTCGCTCTATTTAGCGGACCCGGAGTGGAGTATATTTTTAAATAAAGTTGTTCTCTCTCTCAACAGGTATCGACTGAGACGTACAAACACAGGCATTTATGAACATGCCTCCAAGGCTCATATTGCACGCAAAAAAAAAACTGAACAAAAGACCGTGCAGGAGGCCACAGGCTATGGCACTGTATTTGGAGCCAAACTTCATTCGCTCACGGCCCATGCCATCGTAGACAATCCCGGCAGTTGCTCTGGAAGCTTTCGTCAGATTCCGACAAATATTTCGTCTTTGTCTGCTCATCGAGAATAACAAGGCAGCTTTCACAGACAACCCCGCCAATGACAAAATCCTGTTATCTCAAGATGCACACATAACACATTTTAAGGGCAACTCCGGCAGTTGTTTGACCATGTCAAGTTAGTTGCACGTGTAGGTTCCTAAGAACCCCCCTCCCCCACTTTCACGCGACTAGTTGTAGAATGGTTCAGCCGATTCAAAAATGACTTTCAATAAGCAAAAAAATTACACCATCTTCCCGTAGGGGAACCCTGAGTAGTTTGCGAAGCAGCCATGGCGTCGACTCAAGGTAGTTTTGTCAGCCGTATAAACTTGGACATGCAGCAGCACCAGGACGCGTCTGTCAAGACGCGGCGGTCGGACGCATGCCACGTCGGCTCCGTCGGAAATCGATGAGTGTTGTGAAAATTTGCCCTACATCCACCCGAAACTGGTCTCACCGTCTCGGTGAAGTCGCCAGGAACCTCTGGATACCATATTTGTCCAGGTGGGCCTTTTTTCAGCAATGTACGACTGGTTGAAACTCACGCCACGCACGAGCCTGGCTAAGCCAAACGCCGGCGGGGCGAACGCCGAGGCTCCCTAGCCATGGCGGTGGCCGCGAAGGCAGGCAATGACCCCAGCACGACGCAGTGGATGGAACTCGAGGCCGCGGAAGCACGGCAAGACCCTATACTCGGAGAAGATGAATATCTTCAGATCATGGTTCGCCAAATGCAAGAGAAGCTCGCCAAGACGAAGCCAACGGGCTCTGCGCCAGCAGCCCAGCAACAGGCTCCCAAAACAGGATTGGCTCCCGCAGCTGGCGCTGCCTCCGATTCTCCAAGGCGAGGAGGGCAGCAAGTGCAATGGAATGCCGACACAAACACCTCGGATCCGGCCAGATGAGTTGGTGATTGTGCTCAAGTCAAGAATTAACATGGATCTCTTTGCTGCGTTCGGTCCAGGCGGGATCGGCACCGCAGTGCAAGGCCTCACCGGTAGTACCGCGAACGCTGGCGTCTCCGTGTGGCCGGTATGGGATCAAAACATCGTTGTCGTGGGAGTGAAGACAGTAGCCCGGGCCTCGAAGCTTATCGGGGACGTCACGCTGACAATAGGGGACCGCCAAATACCGTTTCACGGACATTTAAAATCGGCTGGAGAAACCTGCAAAGGCGTCATCACCGTTGCAGACACCGAAACCTCGGATCCCCTTCGGCACAAGCTCGAGTGGATCGACGGCGAAATCCTGTACGTGCGGAAATTAGGAACATCTAACGTCGCAGTGGTGACTTTCAAGGGACGTCGCGTTCCAAGATTCATTCACTACTGTTCCGAAAACATGCCAGTGCGTTACTGCAAGAAAACGGTTCCGGCATGCTACCGGTGTGGCACGCTGGGCCACAGAGCGGATGCGTGCCCCAACCCGGACGATCAGCGGTGTATTCACTGCGGTGCGAATGTGAGCTTCACCCCGTCAGGCCCAACGAAGCACAACTGCCAACCCAAGTGCCTCATTTGCGGCGGAAACAACTTCACTGGCTCTGCGGAGTGTGTGGGAAAATTCAGGAAGGCATGGAAGCCCACTCCACCCCAGCTGAAACATGGACAACCGGGACACCACAAACAAGGGGGACCATCACCTCCCGCGAATGGCGTAAAAAAGCCACAGAATTCCAAGCAAAGGAAGACTGGACAGCCCAAACCGAGCAATGTACAGGCCGGGCCGAGGTCGAAGCCGCCTACCTTCCAGGCTGGGGATTTCCCCCCGCTGGTAAGGCCGCAGCAAAAGGTGAGCAGTTGGGCAGTGGTCGCCTCTCAGCCTCCCGCTACCACCTCCCCCTCCCCTTCCGAAATCGAAATCAGCAAACAGCTAGAAATTATGCAAAAATGAATTGCCACTCTAGAACGCGAAAACCAGGCGCTGAAAGCGATGCAGGCTCCACCACGAACGGAGCCGGAGTCTATGCAGGCCTCGGCCAGCTCGGACGAGGAACAGGAGTCTGGGTCGGACCTATCAGGTTATACAAGCGTCTAGAAAACCGAAACCGTCGTAACAAGCTCGGAGGGCATAGAGACACGTCTTTGCAGGCTGGCAACAAAATTTGAGGAAGAGAACAAAATGATAATGGAACAAAACAAACTCATGGTGGAACACATTATTCCACAACAGGTAAACCTTGCAGTCCAGGCGGCGATCCAGGACCTGAAGCAGAGTCTCGTGCCGATATTCACGGCCACCATACTTCAGACCATCCAAAATTGGCTCACTCCCCAATTGGAGGAAATCAAAGCTAGCACTAAGGTGCCGGAACAACGTCGACACAAAATTGTTCATCGTAACTCGGCAAACTCTGAATCCGAGGGCACTATGGAGCAACCCATTGCACATCAAATCGAGACTTCCATGCCTACTCAGGCTCCCACGCAGGCCCCAGTGGTGATGATGCCACCCCCTCAACAATAAATTCACGATGACAGGCATTTCTAAAGTTAATCATAAAAGTTCCAAACAAGCGAAATTAGAGATTATCCAATGGAATTGCAGGGGCTTTAGAGATGGGAAAAAGAGGGCCACTCTCCATCTCTACCTGCAGACCCTAAATTCAATGCCGGGGGTCATAGCCTTACAAGAAACCGGACTGCAGGCGAAACTGCCTGGATACAATTCATTTCAGGGGGGTACGTCCACCTGTATTCTCGTACATAAGGAGTGTACCGCTCGTCAGATAGACCTCGATCTCTCGGAGGGGCATGAATACACGATGGTCAACATCCTACCTAATAAAAGACGAGACCCTAGCGTATACGTCCTTAATGTTTACAGTTCCCCCAAATGCAAGCGAAGCGTCTTCAACGAAATATTTTATAAAGCAGTTAGGGAAGCTGATAAGCATCCACTAGTGATCGTGGGTGACTTTAATGCCCCCAGCTACCATTGGGGCTACACTCGCGAAATCCCCAAAGGTCGCAAATTGGCAGAACTCATTTCCACGCTCCGTCTATTGCTCCTTACAGACCCGATGCAACCCACTAGAGTTGGAAATTCTGTAAACCGGGATACATGCCTGGATCTAACTTTGGTTAAAAATATATCTCATGCTACATGGGAAAACTTAGACGATACACTCGGTAGCGATCACTGTCTCCTCAAAATCACTATTTCCGCTAAAGTAGCCCCCACAACATGCTTACAACAGCCAAGCCAAGCTTACAAATTGGACAGCTTTTCGCTCTCATGCAATCCCCTCTGTTTTCGGAGCGGGTGGGTACACAGAATGGGCGAAACAACTCACTGCCACAAACTCGAAGTGTGTCACAATCCTACAGACCAGGGAAGACATTCCTGCAGTAGACAATCACCTCCTCCATCTTTGGGAGGCCCGCAGGAGTTTAACCAAACGCTGGCGGAAAAAGAAACTCAACCGCAAGCTCAAACTTCGAATAGCTGAGCTGAGCATGCAAGCGGCAGAATACGCGGCGCAACTCAACCGCTCAAACTGGACAGAACGATGTAATGCGGTAGCTAGGCAGATGAACTCGAAAGGCGCATGGCGCCTTTTCCGTAGTCTCATTGACCCCACGCAAACCAGAGGAGAAACACAAAAACAGCTCCGCCGGGCCTTGCAAGGCTTTCATGGAACCAATTCCCAGCTAGCCGATGCTCTTTGCGATAAATACCTATGCCGCATGCTGGACCCGGACAAGACTGCATACGAATACGCGGGCAGGGAAAACCATCAACTCGATGCTGCATTTGTCATGCATGATCTGAAAGCGGCGCTGGGCAAAATGCGCAGGGGCACCACCCCGGGCCGAGATCATATCACTGTAACACTTCTAGTAAATCTGTCGGATGATACCTATTGGCATCTATTGGAATACATTAACGCGATCTGGGACGGCCAACCGCTTCCAATCGATTGGAAAACAGCATTAGTCACCTTCATTCCCAAACCCGGCAAGCAAATTAGTACAGACAACCTCAGGCCCATATCGCTTACTTCGTGCGTAGGCAAACTCATGGAAGCCATGGTTAGAGACCGCCTCTCTCCGTACCTCGAAAGTAAGGGATACTTCGCGGATACCATGTTTGGTTTTAGGCCACATATGTCTGCACAAGACGTCCTCCTTCCAGTAAATCGAGACATCATCCAACCCACCTATTCGACACACAATGACAGGGCAATTCTTGCTCTCGGCCTTAAAGGTGCGTTCGATAATGTTAAAGATGAGATCATTCTGACCAACTTAAGCCACACTCATTGCGGTAGGAGAACCTTTGCATATATCAGAGACTTCCTCTCAGATAGGTGGGCGATTCTCTGCATAGATGATGAGGAACATGGACCCTTTAAAATGGGTACGCGAGGGACCCCGCAAGGGGCGGTCATCTCCCCGTTACTATTTAATATAGCTATGATGAAGCTCCCGCAGGTTTTGGCACAGGTAGAGGGGGTACATCACGCACTATACGCCGATGATATCACAATTTGGGCAAATCAGTGCAGTATAGGCGAAATGGAAGACCGTCTCCAGCAGGCCGCCTCCATCGTGGACGCCTACGCGACTCAATGCGGATTGCAGTGCGCTACAGCTTAATCCGAACGCCTACATATCCGAGCAAACTTAAAAGACAGAACGACCCTGGACTTGACTCTATCAGGGGGTTCCATTCGGGTGGTCTCTGAGATCCGAATCTTAGGCCTTCTCATACAGAACAGAACAAAAAACGGAACTACGTTGGACAAGTTAAGCAAAGTAGGGGAACAGGTAGGACGTATCATCCGCCGAGTCTTATACAAACGCGGGGGGTTACAAGGTAGGGACGCGCTTCGGCTCGCCCACGCCTTTGTAACCAGCAGGATTCTTTACTCAACTCCGTATTTAAGAATGACTAAACACGACGAGAACAGGGCTGATGTAATCCTCAGGAAAGTAACCAAACGCGCCTTAGACCTGCCCATCAGCACTTCCAATCAGAAACTGTCTGCCTTGGGGGTCCTTAACTCTATTCAGGAGCTCAGGGAGGCGAACCTCGCAAATCAATACACATGGCTTATGCAGACCGCCCCGGGGCGTCGCCTGCTAGACCGCCTGTGCATTCAACACAACTGCGAACCTGAACACACGGAGCGCATCCCAGAGCTGTGGCGCACCAAACTCTGGGTGCCCCCACTCCCTCGTAATATGACGAAAGAAACACATGTTGGACGAAGACAGGCGCGTGCCAAAGCGCAAGAAAGACAGCTTGGCTTCCGTTCTGGGGTTTACTATATGGATGTAGCCGGACCTTCGCTCAGGGGATATTACACGGCGGCGATTGTACATCAGGGAACTCAGGTGGACGGACTCTCATTTAGAGCCGCGAATATAAACCAAGCAGAGGAAGTCGCTGTCGCCTTGGCGGCTGCACACCCTCAATCCAAATGCATACTCACAGACACTCGAAGGGCTTGTGAAAACTACTTGGCAGGGGAAATCTCTCCACTAGGCAACAAAATTCTGAGACTCTGCATCAGAGATCGGGATCCTGCACCAAAACGAATAATCTGGACTCCAGGCCATCAGGGCCTTCGAGGTAATGAAGCTGCAGACGCAGCAGCCCGCGCACTTATTCCCCGGGAACCTCCCTGTTGCCCTAAACAGCCTGAATGTACTACTCCCCTACTACGGTTCAGTGCAATTCGACATTACTTCTGCGAGCAGCGCCGGGTGTATCCCCCTCCGGCAAAAGGCCTATCCAAAACTGAAGAACGCGTCCTACGGCGCCTCCAAACTAATACGTTGCTCTGCCCAGCTATAGTAAAGCATTTCGATCCCAAAACCAATGGGCAATGCCTGCACTGTGGTAATTTGGCAGATCTGTATCACATGGTCTGGGCCTGCCAACAGAATCCCAAACTATCCCCTATTCCCCACCCAACTCGAGAGGACTGGGAGGCGACCGTGCTCAACAGCTCCGGACTAGAGAAACAACGAGATCTGGTCCAACGGGCTCGAGTGGCGGCTTCGACCAATGACGTCCCGGACTAAGGACGACACATACTTTCATGGAGCTCACGGGCTTCACCCTCTCTCTTTGTTCAATAAAAGTTTTCACCACCACCAGCAGCACCAGCAACGCGCTGAACTGTTGTCGACGCCGTCGGCGTTTTGCCCGTGTTCGCACCGAACGCGCGCTGCGTTGGTGACTGTTGCCGGTGCCTCTGGGGCGCCTACCGTCGCGCCTCTAACCTAAGCTGCTTCGCATTATCGCGCGCGGAGCCGCAGGTGTTGCCATTCGTTGCGCAATCCGGAGAGGAGAGGAGCGTCGGAGAGTAGAGGAGGAATGCCGAGAGGAGAGGAGATGAGACAAGGACAGGAGAGGAGGGGAGGAGGATGCGCATGCGCAGTAGGGGTGTGGACGCCACACGGCGGATGGATGGATGGATGGAGGATGGAGGGAGGGAGTGACATAGCGCCGACCATAAGCTGCTTCGCATCTAAAAAGTGCAAGAATGAGGCCGATACATCTCAGAGCCAGTGAGCGAACATCTTCGTCCTACGTCACGAGCGGAACACCAGCGCTGAAGGCATGCAAGGCATGCCGGTACCGTCAACGCAGACCACGAAAGGCGTGATGAGCAGACACTCAGCTGATTCGTGACCGGTCCTGACCGTTGGCACAATGTCTTCAGGTGACACTGTCAGATGCACCAACTCTTAGGAGCTGTGAAACAGTGAAAGCAACGATTCCGACGATATCAATAGCCATGAATCGCCGTTCGCATTTGACCCTGACCATGAGAGTCAGCGCCCAGCGCAACACATTGCATTAGAACATGGAGACCAAGGGTAGCCGTAACCAGTGGTTTGATACGTGGTGCTTGCTATAGGATATGTGTTCGACCCCTTCTCAGTAAAGCGTTTCACAAGCTGCTTATAATATTGCTACGCGTCACGATACCGCCGGTTATTCACCCTTTTATATGCTCTTTGGCCGTGAACCGACGTTACCAATGGACACCCTACTACCGGCTGCTGCCGCGCCGCCTAGCGAATATGCACGTGATGCCATCGCTCGTGCCGATCACGCTCGTCAGATCGCCCGCTCTAGGCTGTTGGCCTCGCAAGCGACCCAGAAGCGCGTCTATGACAGCCGGCATCACGACGTTCGCTTCTCACCCGGTGCCTTAGTTCTCCTGTGGTGTCATTCCGCCGTGTTGGCTTATCCGAAAAGTTGCTATCTCGATACACGGGTCCTTACCGAATCGTCCGCCAGGTCACGGACGTCACCTACGAGATTGTTCGCGTCTCCCCGACTTTACCGCGGGCGATCGCTCCCAGTGACATAGTTCACGTTAGCAGACTGAAAGCCTACCGCCTTCCTCCTAACGACAATGTGTGAAGTGCGCCGAGACGGCGCTTGCACCGCCGGGGGTAATGCTACGCGAGAGGCATTCATACTGGGGCAGACGTCGAAGAAGACGGTTCTCTCTGGTGCTGGTGGCTGTCCACCATCTTGGCTACTGTGTCTCTCTCATACTGTAAATACAGTGTAAATAGTCCCGCCTTGTGCCGTTTTACGTAACAATATGTTTTGGAACGCTGCATTCCGACATTTTATGTCCATTTACTGAGCGAACTAGTTCACCCCCGCAGAATCTCGCTAAGTGTCCAAAGCACTGACCGGTATATTAATTTACATTGACATGCTACAGCGACCGCTCGTCGTTCGCTGAAAAGATGCAAGATGAATAGAAAATTCGAGGAGCGGAAGCACAGCTAGTAAGCAATCAAAGCAGCGAGGAATGCCATAACATCTCGCAGCAGAACGCGTTAAAAGAGTGGTCAAAACATATACAAGGTAACAAAATTGTTTGACCGTGCGCTGACACACTAAAATTATCGTTGAAGAATGTTTAAAGAAGAAGAAGTCGACTAGTGGGGACGCGTCCAAAGGGGCTCTCGTTTTTAAATGTTTTCAGGCGTTTTTCCGTAAGGAACCCAGCGACGTAAACGGCCAGATAAATTATTTAACGCCGACAACCAGCATAAGGCGTGGTGGTCGGTCACGACCGTAAAGTGGCGGCCGTGTAAACACGGTCGGAATTTTTGGATGGCCCAAACAACGACGAGGCACTCCTGCTCAGTGATTGTATAATTTTTCTCGGCCGATGTTAGCGTCCGACTTGCGTATGCGACCACGCGTTCCTCAAAACGTTGTCGTTGCAAAAGAACAGCGCCGATTCCATGGCCGCTGGCATCAGTATGGAGAAGAGTGGGTGCGGACTCATCGAAATGACAAAGAACTGGCTCAGACGTGAGGGCACGCTTTAAAGTGTCAAAAGCCGCTTGGCACTCGTCTGACCATACGTATGGAGTTCCTGAAGGAAGCAGTCAGTGAAGCGGAGCCACGATGGTAGTGAAGTCACGTATGAAGCGCCCGAAGTAAGAAGCTAGGCCAAGAAAGCTGCGAAGTTCTTTGGAGCGTTGGAGCCTCGGAAAGCGGAGGACGGCGGTAATCTTTCCGGGGTCAGGCCGAATGCCGTCTTTGCTTACGAGGTGGCCCAGTACTTTAATAGTCTTGCTGGCAAAGTGGCACTTTTTGGTATTCAGCTGAAGACCAGCAGCAGAGAGACACGTCAGAACTTCATCGAGGCGCTGCAAGTGGAGTTGGAAGGTCGAAGAAAATATGACTATGTCGTCAAGGTAGCACAAACAAGACTTCCACTTAAGGCCCCGCAGAACAGTGTCCATCATTCGTTCCAAGGTTGCTGGTGCATTGCAGAGGCCAAAAGGCATGACGTTAAATTCGTACAGTCCATCAGGTGTTGCAAAGGCAGTTTTTTCCTTGTCGGCCTCATGCATCGGAATTTGCCAATAACCCGAGCGGAAGTCAAGACTGGAAAAGTATTCCGCGCCTTGCAATGAATCTAAGGCGTAGTCAATGCGAGGCAAAGGATATACGCGTACGTCTTTTCGGGTTATTTTGTTCAAGGCACGGTAATCAACACAAAATCGCACTGAGCCATCTGTATTGCGCACCAAAACGACGGGTGACGACCAAGGGCTGGCGGAGGGGCGGATGATATTTCGCTCGAGCATGTCGGCAACGTGCTTGTCGATTATCTCGCGTTCGGCGGAAGAAACGCGATATGGTCGACGGCGGACAATAGAACTTCCATCGACGTGTATGCGATGAGTTGCCGCTGAAGTCTGTCCCAAGAGAGGTGAGTGTACGTCGAAGGAAGATTTATGGTTCGACAACAAGGCCAGTAGTTGATGTGCTTGCTGCGGAGTCAGATCCGTACTGATTGCGCTGGCGAGAGCAGTAGCAGGAGCAGCAGCTGCAGGTGGCCGTGGTTCTGCAGTACCAGTACTCGAAGCCATCACCGAGACATGCTGGGTGTCCACACCGCAAACCGCGACAGCACCTTTGGGAAGCAAAATCGGCTCATTTGTGACGTTGAGTAGTGTGAGAAGAGCCGTGCCGTTGATGAATTGAACGAGACTCGACGCTAGCGCAATTCCTTTGGAGAGGCAACGGGCTGATGGGGTGACTAGAACATCGCCATTGTCAATTACGTCGGAAGCAATCACAAGAAGTTGCTCGTGGCCAGGTGGTACCACACAATCGGCTACGGTTCGCAGACGGTGGCGGGACTGAGGTCCCTTGTCGGTGTCATCGGTCTCGCGCATGTGGACAAGGCGTTGTCGGCAAGAGATGAAAGCGGCAGCGGCAGAAAGAAAGTCCCAACCAAGAATGAGCATGTAAGCGCAGGAAGTCAGCACTGCGAGCGGAATATGGTGGCGAATCCCATCAATAAAAACTCGAACGGTACACTGTGCCGATGGCCGTATCGTAAGGTTATTCGCGCTACGTAAAGGAGTGCCATGGTAAGGTGTAGTGACCTTGCGTAGACGAGAGCACAAATTGGCATGAATAATAGAAATAGCGGCTCCCGTATCAACTAATGCTCGAACAGGCACACCTTCAGCATACACTAATAACAAATTGGCCGGGCTCTCAGGAGGTGTTGTTTGTCCGAGCGATGCAGCTTCCCCTCCAAAAACTGCACCATCTAGTTTTCCGAGTGGTAGTCGGTATGGGTGACTGGCTGGAGAGGCGATGTTGAGCTTCGGAGAGGGGAAGGAGAGCGGCGGCGTCCTGGACGGTAGTTTCGAGGAGCGTCGGGCGGAGCGGGTGGGGAGAAGGAACGTGTTGAAGGGTGGTGCTGGTAGTGGCTCGGAAAGGACACCAGATCCCTCTCGTAAGCATCGTAGCCGCGGCGTTCATCCTGCTGGCGCTTTCGACAAAACTGCGAGATGTGGCCTCGAATGCCACAATAATAACAGATTGCGCGGGAGGAGCGCCAGTGGGCGTAAAATGCAGGTACAGGTGCACGTGGTGTAAAGGCTGCGACGTCGTTCTGAGGAACCGGAAGGTCACGCTGAGCGACGGAAGGATGCATGGCAGCAACTTGGGCGTACGTGAGTGGCGGATTTGGCGGTGTCGGAGGGTCAGGGCATATGGCGGAAACCAAGGAAGACAGCTCGTCTTTGATGATGTCTCGTAGCCCAGTGGACGTAGAGTGAGCTGGAGGAACAGCAGAGCACGACAGGCCTTGTGCTTGAAGCTCTTCGCGGATCAGAGCCCGAATCAACGTGCGCAAATCGGCATCCGAAGAAGGTCGCGTGTCACAGACGTCTGGCTGTAACCGGATGGCTTGTAGGGTATCCAGATGCTGGGAGGTCGCGATGACATCGTCTACGATGGTGGGGTTTTTAACTGCTAGTGCGTTAAACGCAACGTGCCCAATGCCTTTTAAGATGTGTCCAACGCGATCGGTCTCGCTCATTGCCGCGTCGACGCGGCGGCAAAGGGAAAGGACTTCTTCAATGTACGAAGTGTACGTCTCCCCTGGTTGTAGCATGCGCGCATCGAGCTGCCGCTTTGAAACTTCAGAACGGATGGATGGCGTTCCGAAAATCTTCCGGACTTGGTGCTGGAAGGTGGTCCAATCGGGTAAGGCCCTCTCATGGTTAAAGAACCACGTCTGCGCGACATGGGACAGGTAAAAGGCGACGTGGCGAAGTTTCTGAGTGTCGTCCCAGTTGTTGTACTCACTCACCCGGTCATAGCTCTCCAGCCAGTCCTCGACGTCGTCGCGCGGGAGACCAGAGAATATAGTGGGGTCACGCTGCGGGGCGGTAACAGTCCACACGGAGGCGGCAGGTTGGGGGGCAGCGGGGGTGATGCCGGAGGCTCCGGGTTGCGGTACTTGGGTCATGGCAGTGGACAGGCGGAGCAAACGGCGACCCGAACGAAGCTCCAGTGGTACTTGACGTCGTAGAGGTCTAGGGGATCGAAAGCAATCTCCACCACTTTGTAAGGCAGCAGCACAGCTGTTGTCTCGTCGCCTTTATTTGGCTGAGCCACGCGCTGAACGAAGACGATGCGCACAGTGATGATGATTATGTACAGGTGAAGAAGATGAAGGATTAATATTTTGCTCACAATATATACATTTTATGAACCGGCAGGGCGCAAGGAATCCCCTGATACCAGATTTTTATCGGTGGGTGGACTTTTCGCCATTTTCTGAGGTTTTGTTATCCAACCATGCCAGTGAGAGAGCTAACCCTAATGGGCTCAGCCTGCTCTCGGCGCGGTGGCGCAGGTGGGCCTAGGCCTAGCCCAGCGCCCACATTTTCCCGCCCTTGTGCGCGAGTAATTCGACGCCAAGCGTGTTCGCTAACACAGAAGGCACGCCAGCAGTGGAAACCGTGGAAGGAATGGCCGTTACTCAAGAAGATCTCAACGATGCGGGGTGGATATTACCGCTTTCAGCACCCGGAGAAAGCAAGAGACGAAGACGCCGCCACAACGGAACGGCCAACGTGGCACCGAGAGCGCGTAGGCTGGCTGCCGTGCTGCGAAAGGACCACCCAAGAGTCTGATGGAACAAGTCACGGCAGCCTCGCGACTTCCGAAGCTCCTCAAGGATCAAATCAAGATCATCGTGCGCCCCAAGGCAGTCCTCGACGTATTTAGAGCCGACGTAGTATTGCTCGCTCAAGCCCTAGCCATGGCGGCGGCCCAGAGTGAACAGCAAGCGAAGGACGATACCGTGTGCCCAAACAAGGTACAGAACAGTTTGGTAATTTCCAAACCACACGACTGTAATGCAATAGCCTATGCAAAAATCTCTAAGGTTCACACCAAGCACGGCGCCTACGAAGTCTCGGCGTATATTGCAACCCCCGAAGGCACATGCAAGGATGTTATAAGAAACATCGACTCCTCACATGACGAGGGAGCGCTCAAGACAACTATCGTACACCAGAGAAACCCCACAGCCCTTGAAGCAAGACGACTCAAGAACTCGCATGTGGTCGTGATTATCTTCAAAGGCATGCGCGTGCCCAACAACGTGATATGTGGCATGGCCCTAGTGCCATGTTTTCTTTACAAGCGGCAAGTAGACGTTTGGTACGCGAGTGGTCACGTGGACCATCGAGCTGATGTCTGCACCAGCAGGGCAGAAGAAGCAAATGTCGCAGTTGCGGAAAGACTAAATCCGAAAACGAAGAAGGGGAACAGCAGTGCACCCCCAAGTGCGAGGCGTGCCGAGGACCCCACGTCACAGGGGTTCGAACGTGCAAGAAACGCTACCAGATCCCGTACGTCATACGACGTCGACGCCGAAGGCACCGGAAGCACAGCTGGACGTCACCGACACAAGCGACAGCTTGCCGGCAGCGCCAGCTGCACGAAGCGGCTCCATTCTCAGAACCTGCTCTGAATACAGAGGGCGTTCTCGTTCGAGAAGAACATCCAAGCCAAGAAAAGGCGAGAGCTCTGACGCCTCCAGACGAAGATCCCGGTTTCACTCCCAGTCCGCCAAACGGACCATGTGGGCCGACAAGGTCAAGGGCGTTACGCAGCCGTCTCAGAAAGGAAAAAAGAACACGTCAAACAAAGGAACAACAGGTGAGGCACAGCCAGAAGAACATAGGGTCGATCCCCGTATCCAATCGCTCGAGGCAGAAAACAGGCAGCTTATACGCAAGCTCGGAGAACTTCAAGAAGCTTTAAATAGCATTAGAGAACAAGTCACAAACAGCGACGAGGCTAGCACCAACAACCCTGGTCCGTTAGCCGGGCAGCCGAAAGGTAAGGCACCCAACCCAGATCCGTTAAGTGACACAGAGGAGGAGGACGAGATGACGGAGGACTGTGAGACCCCATCCACCACCTTGGCTCCCGCCGCCAAAAATGAGGGTAAATGGGAAAATACCATGAGTAGGATGATGGAAATGCTTACTGCCATAGAGTCAAGGGTACCGTTACTAGAAAGACCTAGGGCGCAACCTAAAGTTGGATAAGTAGTGCAAACAGAGGCATTCTTATCTACTCCAAACCCCGATGGTGGCGCTAAATGACTCTAAAAAATCTACAGTAAGCAAGTTGGCGAATACAATGAACAGCACCGTCAAAATTTTGCAGTGGAACTGCGCCAGTTTCCAGAGGCGCAAGGATTCATTATGTGAACTCGTCAGATCGGTGGCGATTAAGGGGGGACGTGGCTTTGAAAATCAACTTCCTGATTTCTTCATGGATTTTGATGAAAATTGGCACAAATGTTTAGAATGTCTCCCTGATACTTCCATAAAAGTTTCAGAGTGATACCTTTAGAACATTTTATTGAGCAGAATTTTTCTCTCTTGAACTTTCTGGAGGGCCTGGAGAGCTTAAAAAACATGATTGAAGGCTCGTTGAGTATTGACTGCATAGCTCAATGCGTGCTGAAGGTCGTGACAGTCTTACTTTTTTTTCGCAACACAAATTTTTTAGATAGTCATTTTTAAAGTTACCTTCGCACCAAGCACACTTTCGGGGTGAACGAATAGCCACGCCATAAATTTATAAAATGTCAAGATAAAAATGCGAGACTGTCTCGACCTGCACTGTAGTCCAAGGAACGTGACAATAAAAAACAGAATCAAAATAGGCTAAACGGTAACGAAGAAATCAGCTCCAGAAACTGAGCAGAAAGGCGAAAAAACAGTTTTGAGAAAACGGCTCTCAAAGCTGCACCTTTTCTTCAGTTCTCTAAAACGCACCAAAGTTGTAATCTTTGATGTGTTTTGTGACGTGGGGCTTCTTGGACATGTGGCCTCTGGTCTGCTGAGCCTTCGTTCTGCCTTTTTCATGTTTGTATGGCATTCTTTACTGCTGCTCTACAAAGAGCATGGTGCCTGGGTTTCAAAGCAAGTGAGGTGCAGAACTATGTGGGCATAAATATACACTAGTTCTAGCGTTGTATCTGCAGACTGCCTCATTGATAGCAGCCTATAGTGCAGTCAGTGAGGCATTGTTTTCTTTTGGTAGAATCGACCATGTTACTGAATGAAGGCTCTCAGCAGTCTTCTGAATCATCTTCCATTGACAATGGCTATGAAGGTTAGGAGAGCCACTGATAGATAGGCAGCAATGCAGCTGCTAGGTGCTTTCCAGCCTGTACTTTTTGTATCATGCTTCACTTCTACAGCCAGGTGTCTGTGCCAGCCCAAGTGGCCTAGTGAACAGAGCTCATGATGAGGTTCTCTTTATGAAGGGGTGGTATGATAGGTATTATTACTAGATATCGTGGCATTACGATAACAGAGTCGGCGCGCGATGTGCTAAGTCGCGGGTCGATCCGAGGTGCCGATGTGCGAAATGCCTGGTCGCGGGTCCGCGGAATAGACGCTCGACGAGCTTAGTCGCGCAGTCCGAGGTGCCGATGCGCGAAATGCCTGGTCGCGGGTCCAAACGCTCGGTAAGCTCAATCGCGCAGTCCGAGGTGCCGACGCGCGAAATGCCTAGCCGCGGCTCCGAGGAATAGACGCTCGAGGTGTCGACACTCCATGAGCCATGTGCCGACACGCGAAATGCCTAGCCGCGGGCTCGAGGAGTTGACGCTCGAGGTGCCGACGCGCAAAGTGGCTAGTCGCGGGTCCGAGTCGACACTCGATGAGCGATGTGCCGACGCGCGAAATGCCTAGCCGCGGGCTCGAGGAGTCGATCCTTGATTAGCTTAGTCGCACAGTCCGAAGTGCCGACGCGCGAAGTGCGTAGCCGCGGGTCCGAGGAGTCGACACTTGTTGAGCGATGTGCCGACGCGCGAAATGCGTAGCCGCGGGCTCGAGAAGTCGACGCTCGATTTGCTTAGTCGCGCAGTCGGAGGCGCCAACGCACGAAATGCTTAGGCAAGGATCCGAGAAGTCCGCGCGCGATGTGCTTCATCGCCGAGTCGGAGACGCCTACGCGCGAGACGCTTAGCCGCGTGTCCGAGCATTCCGTGCCCGAAGCTCGGTCGCGAAGTCCGCGTCACCGATGCTCCGAATGCTTAGCCGCGTGTCTGAGACGTCCACAAAAAGCGGGATCGGCCACACTACTGCTATGTCCACGTAGCGCCCGCTTTAACACTCGTCGAAATTACGGAAACTGTCCGGAGATCGCGAGGACACCGCAACAAGCGGAGCAGACGACGCCATCACGGAGCGAGCACCGAACCAATGGCGAACCGCGCTGGAGTCACGTGGCGGGCGCGGCCAATCGGTGGCTCTGGCACGACCTTCAATCATTTGCTTTTTGTGTGCTTGTTTCTGTATGGAGGAGATAGCTGAAGCGGCAGATTTGAAGACGGAGAAATGCGCTTTCCAACGAGACCAAAATGGCGCCGCTCGGCTGCGCCGTTCCGAAGATATCGTGGCTTGAAAAACGCTGTTTTTTCGCGATTTCCGCGGAATGTTTCGGCACCTTGGCTGGTACAACAATTTTTTTACAGCACTTCTACTTGGTTTTCAGTGATGATATTTCGGAATCAGATAGAATAAGAGTTACAGAAACTGCAAATGTGATTTTCAAAAAAATCGATTTTTTTGCCATTTTTCGCGATGCGAAAGCCGCGTCCCCCCTTAAGCCACAAGTCATTTTATTCCAAGAAACACTCGGAGAGACGGACATCTCTATGTCGGGATCCCACACCATCGCGTACAGAGGCGAAAAGGGAAGAGGCGTAGCCATGCTAGTTAAGAAGAGCGTCTCCATCGTGGAGCACGACGTCCCGAAATATAAGGTCGGACTGGAAGCCCAACAGGTCGAGATCGTGCCCACTAAAACGAGCAACGCAAAAGAGTTCTCCTGCGGACAGGAAATAACATTTTATCACCTTATTCAGCACTGCAATTAGGATAGCCAGAAACGTGCCCCTTCTGATTGCGGGTGACTTCAATGCCCCAAACACAGAATGAGGATATGGCTTTCACAGTAAGAAAGGCACAAACTTAGCCGGCTGTACAGCCTTCTTCTTTCTTCTTCTTTCTGGGGTTTTACGTGCCAAAACCAGTTCTGATTATGAGGCACGCCGTAGTGGAGGGCTCCGGATTAATTTTGACCACCTGGGGTTCTTTAACGTGCACTACAACGCAAGCACATGGGCGTTTTTGCATTTCGCCTCCATCGAAATGCGGCCGCCGGGGCCGGGATTCGATCCCGCGACCTCGTGCTCAGCAGCGCAACGCCTTAGCCGACTGAGCCACCCCGGCGGGTGTACAGCCGATTCTAGCCTCACACTCATCACGAATTCTAGGTTTCCACCAGAAGGATTAACTCGGTCAGTCGTGACACCACACCCGACCTTGCTTTCTTCCGTGGTATCGAGGGTACGTGGGATAATCACCAGGAGGACTATGGTAGCGAACACTACATTCTCGAAATCACGGTTCAGGTCAAACCTAAACCACCAGTCAGATACGAATACGTTGACTGGGATCTTTCCGAACTATTTGAGGCGAAACGGCCCTTTCAAGTGAATATTTCAAAGAACTAATCGCAAACCTTAAACAGGCTGTCAAGAGTGCAACCAAGGAAATCACAACACAGCTCGAAGTCCCCAAACCGGAGTCGAGGTTAGCACACCTCCTGGAGGCTAAACACGCACTCGCGGAGAAGTGGAAAACGCAGAAGCTAAATCGTTGAGTTCTAGTTAAGCTGACGTCAGACAACAAGGAAATAGAGTTGTACTCCAGGCAGCTGGCCCTACAGCACTGGGATGAGACGTGCAACGAAATGGACGGTCGCATGAGAAGAGGAAATAAGTGGAACATGCTTAAAAGCCTCCTCAATGACAAACAGTCCAAGAGCACTCTCAATCTTTCCGTCGATAGGCTCATTCTTAAGCAGATCGCTACGGGCCTCACGGTAGCAGAAACTGTCAACATCCTGGCTGGCACCTACCTCCCCATTAACGAAGGAGATTCGCAAGGCGGAAAAATGACATGAGCTGATATGAGATGAGATAAGCTAGACGAGCTGTTCACTGAATCAGAAATTAGACACGTTCTCTTCAACCTAAATGGAAGGTCGGCCCCTCGGCCTGACAAAGTTACCAACAAACTCCTCCGAAACCTGGACAGGGCCATATAAATCATAACGGCAGAGATAAACGATGTATGAAGTTCGGGACCGGTCCCGCCGGGGAATGGCACACCGCCAAGGTGGTGCTTATCTTCAAACTAGGGAAACCCTCGCATAAGAATAACCTGCGTACCATCTCTCTAACATCATGCCAAATACGCTATACATAATCGAATCACAGAACACAGAGAACAACGAACTCTTTAGACACATTTTAATCGGATTTAGAAGAGGACTTTCAACACAGGACACAATGCTCCTTCTAAAAAGATCCATATTCGGCAGTGCGTCGCGTGACATTAAATGTATCCTTGCACTCGACCTCGCCAAAGCTTTCGACAAGGTGGCGCATGAGCACATCCTGAAAGACATTTTCTCCCTCAATCTAGGGCGGAGATTCTTTAACTTCACCTTTTTTTTCCTGTCGAAACGAAAGGCGCTCCTTCGACTGGGTACGATTTCGGACGGTCCTTACGAACTGGGCAACTACGGAACTCCTCAGGGCTCGGTCCTAGCCCCGGATAAACTTGCATAAACTTTCTAACAGGCTAGCCGAATAGCCTAAAGTGGGCCACGCAATTTATGTCGCCGACATTACAACTTTGTCTCCTGGGGGATTGCTGGCCGAACTGAGCAATCCTTACAGGACGCCATAGAGGTGACGGAGGAGTTCCTTACAGACACAGGACTAAAGCTCTTGCCGAGCAAATCCGAACTCTTACTCTACAGGCAGGCTAGGCAAGGCGTTAGGAACCTTGAGCCTCTGGAAAGACTGGCAGTCAAAATGACGACTAGAGAAGGACACCCCATGCCGAGGGTGAACTCCATCAAAATTTTAGGACTTATAATCAACGCCAAAGGATGCAATGGAGAAGCTCTAAAAAAGCTCGGCGCACAGGCGCACAATATACTCAGGCTATTTGACGCAGTTGCAAGTAGAAAGGCGGACTCAAGGAGGACAGCCTACTCGGGGTCTTTCAGGCCATCTTCATCAGTCAAGTTATCTGCATGGCGCCTTTCCTCAAATGGAGCAAAGCAGAAAGGAACAAACTCGACACGCTCATTAGGTCTGGTATCAAAAGACTACTCGGCATGTTACAATATACTAGCACGGAGAAACTATTGGTGCTTGGTGTCCACAATAGTATCGACGAATTAATCGAGGCGCATCTCACGGCACAGGTCTCTAGGTTTTCTTTAACTAAGCCGGGTAACAAAATCCTTAACGAAGCAGGTATATCATCCATACAACCACCGCTCGACCGATACCCCGTATTTCAAGAAGCTAAGGAAGGTATAACGGTCGATCCCGTACGAGAAATATTCATCCGGTATATAACGAGGGCCGAAGAATCGCACGGGCTAAAGCCATCCTTGAAAGAGTTAATCCGTACAGGGCAGATGTACTCTTCGTTGACGCGGTCAAATAGGGCAGCGAAAACAGATTTGCAATCTCGGTCGTAGCCGCGTACGGAACGCTGATTAGCGCTGCGTCCGTTTGTACTAAGCACGCAAACGAGGCGGAGGAAACCGCGATAGCCTTGGCCCTCAACGCTGCCAAAGGCCCAACGACTGTTTTCTCCGACTCGCGCACGGCCGTCAGGGCCTTCTCGTCAGCACTAGCATCTAAGCACACAGCTAGCCTAGTGAACAAATCTCTTCAAAATACTGCGGACAACGAGAAAGGAGATCACCACATCGCCTGGTTCCCGGCCCAGGTTAAAGGAGTAGTTAATCAAGCGGGTTGCAACCCCAGCGAGCAGGCCCACGGCCTAGCGCGTCAATTCACCAACCGCGCCTTGCCTAACGGTCCGGCTCTCTCCCAGGATTTCTCCCCTAAAAACCCCCTTATCACCTTTAACGTGATCACATCCCACTACAGACTGAGCAGGAGGAAATTCCTTCCGCCTAACCCAAATTTAAATAAGGCTCAGTCTGCCACGTGTAGGCTCTTACAGACGAGAGCGTACCCCCCCGCCAAGTGCTGAATCGGATAGATTCCACCCTCCAACAATCTTGTTCGAAATGTGGGCACGAGTGCTGCTCTTTCGATCATATGCTCTGGCTGTGCCCGTTCAACGCGGGTTCTGATCTTCACGACAAGTCGAAGTGGGACGGCCTACTGCAAAGCGCGGACTTTACGCATCAACGACAGGCCGTCCAGAAGGCCCGCGATGTCGCCGAGAGCCACCACCTCGCGGTTCCGTCACGGGCGGAGCCACCAACTTGACTGGGGTGCCTTCGGCTCCCCCCTATCGTTTTCCTCAGGACCTTTTCATAAAGTTCTTGTCAGCTGTCAACTGTCAAGAATGTCATTGCGTGATTTGAGAAAGGTCTGCTCAAAACGCCGCCGTAAATAAAAACAAGTGTAATGAAGAAGAAGAGCACAAGGACAAGGCCAGCCAAATCGTCTGTTCAATGCCTGCAGTGCAACCAGTGGGCCAGCCGGATCGCCAGAGCTTAGCACGAGTGTGAGCTGTTCGGGCAACCAGCTCTTCCTGCTCTGCGTCACCTGCCTTTTCGGTTACGAGCAGACGCTACCATCGGAATCGTTCAGTGCACCCCTTTACAATTGGTGGAAGGTGCTGGGTATTCACGAACATCTACACCCTGGAACTCCGGTCTCCGACTCTGCCTTCCGTCATGGCTGACTCTCCCCAGCCGACGTCGCCACCACCCTCCGTTGCCTGCTTTGGCGCTCCCCCGCTCCGCCATCCCGCGGTTTTCAACGGTACGGATGAGCAGGACGTCAATGACTGGTTGTCTACCTACGAACTGGTGAGCTTGCACAATCGATGGGACGATACCGCCAAGTTAAATGCCGTCATCTTCTACCTTGCGGGAGTGGCTCACCTGTGGTTTAAAAATCACGAAGCCGACTTTCAGTCCTAGTCCGCGTTCAAGACCAGTTTCGCTGAAGTTTTTGGTCGCCCCGCCGTCCACAAGTTGCGCGCCGAGCAGCGGTTACGAGAGCGAGCGCAGCAACCCGGTGAAACATTCACCTGTTATATCGAAGAGGTTCTCGACCTATGCAAACGTGTGGATGCTTCTATGCCCGAAGATGACAAATTGAAACACATTTTGTAGGGCATCGCCGATTACATTTTCCAAATGTTGATCGCCAAGAGTCCGCGCACCGTAGCAGAGCTTATAAACTTGTGCCAAAGCTACGACGAGTTGAGGAGGCAGCGCGATTTGACCAGGCGCCCCTCAGTGGTTGACGAGACCCTCTCTTCCATGACAATCATCTCTGATCGCTCCCCCCTGTTCACACAAATCCAAGCTTTCGTGCGGGAGGAAGTTGCACGTCAGCTTTCTCTACTACCCTTCGCTGAGCTACCCCAACAGCAGCCGCTGCCGCAGCAGCCTCCTACACAGCTCGCCCCCACGCTCCGGCGGGTTATTGAAGACCAAGTTGCTGAGGCTGTACCAATGCAGCATCAGCAGTACCCTGTCGCCACGCCACTTACTTACGCATCCGTCGCCACGCAGCCTCCTCGTCAAACAGTCGTTGCGCTACATCCATGGCCGCTACCACCCATTCAACATCCTGTTCATCGACCTGATCATGCCTTTGCGAATCCTTGGCGCACGCAAGACAACAGACCCATATGTTTTGCCTGCGGTATTCCCGGCCATGTTGCACGACTCGCCCGCCGCCGCATGCTGCGCTCTGATGGCTTTGTACAGTCGCCTCCCTACGCCGACGTGCAACCTTTTCACGATACTTCGTTTAGTCGGCAGTCGAACAGGCCACCAGCCGAGCGCCCGGTCCTTACACGTCGTTCACCTTCCCGCGTCGCCGCTCGTTGCCCCCCTGCGTCAGCGCCCTTCACCCACGCAAGAGGAAAACTAAGCGCCGCAGTTCAGGAGGCAGGAACTGCGTCGCCATCGATCTGTACAAGTCCTCCATTGTCGCCTTCGAACGTTGTCGACCTTAGTGTGGACGGCGTCCCTACCGTTGCGCTAATTGATACTGGAGCAGCCATGTCTGTAGTGAATGAACGCCTCTCTCGCGCTTTACGAAAAGTTACGACGCCACTTTCTGGGTTTTCTCTTCGCACAGCAAGCGCCCAGCCAGTTCAGCCTTCAGCAGCATGCATAGCTAGAGTTGTTATTCAGGGCGTTCTCTATATTGTGGAGTTCGTGGTTCTGCAGTCATACTCTCAGGACGTGTTACTTGGGTGGGACTTTCTTTCGCGAAATAACGCCGTCATCAACTGTGCGCGTGCTGAAGTCGAATTATCGCCTCTGTGTGACGTGCCCCTCGTCGGCGCCGCTTCTCTTCCCGCTAAGCTAGTCCTTCGGGAAGACATCGACATACCGCCGTACTCCTCTGCCGTTGTTCCCGTCTTTTGTGACGCTGTCTCTGATGGCGCTATCCTCTTCACTCTTTCGAAACTCTTCATAACCCGCAAAGATGTTCCCCTCCTTTTCGCCACGCTTGACATTTCAGCCGGTTTCAGCTCCATCGTTGTCTGCAATCCGCTTCCTACAGCCCTGAAGGCTCTTTGCGGTGAAGCACTTCGCCGTGTTCAGCCTCTTGATGACATAATTATTACCGACGTGCCGGATGCTTCGCATGCAGAGCTCACTGACTTCTGTGCACTTTCCACTTCTGTTCCGCCACCACCTGACTTATTCACACCTTTCATTGCCGACGACCATACTTCCGAGCAGCGCTCCCAGCTTCTTCACTTGCATGCACAGTTCCGTTCTTCTTTTGATGTCGCTCAGCCTAGAGCACTGCACGGGCTAATTTTTTCAGCCCGGGCCCGGCCCGGGCCCGTTTTTACGTTGGGCTGCCCGCCCGAGCCCGATCAAAACTTTTATGGAGAGACCCGGGCCCGGCCCGGGCCCGGAAATAATCTACGTTACCCGCCCGGCCCGGCCCGCCACCCCTTTACCTTAGGCCCGAGCCCGGCCCGAACCCGACTCGAAACCGGCCCGAACCCGGCCCGAGACCGAAAAATAATGTTTTTCAGAGTTGAGACGCCCGAGAATAACTTGCTGCACGTTACATGCACACCACCAGAAAGCCCGAGCCCAGCCCGGGCCCGCGTCAAAAAACCCGAGCCCAGCCCGGGCCCGGGTCAAAAAGCATACGCCATGCCCGAGCCCGGCTGCAGCCCGTGAAAAAACTGTTCTACCCGGCCCGGCCCGGCCCACGGGCCGGGCCGGGCCCGGGCTTTCGGGTAAGCCCGAGCCCGTGCTGTGCTCTAGCTCAGCCTACTCTTGGTCGCACGTCAACGGTCAGCCACCACATCGGCACTGGCTCCAACGCACCATTGAGGCAGCGCCCGTACCGCGTCTCGGCCAAGGAGCGTCAGGTGATGAGTGAGCACGTCGACGACATGCTTCAGCGCGGTGTCATTCGACCTTGCCATAGCCCGTGGGCATCACCGGTGGTTCTCGTCACAAAAAAAAGATGGTTCCATTCGGCTCTGCGTCGATTATCGCCGTCTTAATAAGATAAGGCGAAAAGACGTGTACCCTCTACTGCGCATTGACGACGTTCTGGACAGCTTGCAAGGCGCTTAATTCTTCTCTTCGTTGGATTTACGGTCGGGCTACTGGCAGGTCCCGATGTCAGCAGTTGATCGCCCTAAAACCGCATTCATTACTCCAGATGGTTTATACGAATTTAACGTGATGCCATTTGGCCTATGCAATGCGCCTGCTACGTTTGAGCGAATGATGGACAATATCTTGCGCGGCCTAAAATGGAGCACGTGTTTATGCTATCTCGACGACATCGTTGTGTTCGCCCCTGATTTCCGCACGCATCTGCTTCGCCTCAGGCAAGTGTTGACGTCCTTGACCAACGCAGGCCTGCAACTGAACCTAAAAAAGTGCCAGTTCGCCGCGTGCAAGCTCATGATTGTAGGTCACGTCGTATCTCAAGACGGCATTTGCCCCGACCCATCAAAACTTCGCGCTGTGGCAAAGTTTCCTAAACCTAAGACACTCAAAGAACTCCGCGCCTTCATCGGCCTCTGTTCTTACTTCAGACGCTTTGTTCACAATTTTGCCTCGGTTATATCACCCCTGACACAACTCTTAAATGGCGCCAACGACCTATCCTCCTGGTCTCCTGCATGCGACACCCGCTTTCGTGACCTTACGCCGTCTCCTGACGTCCCTGCCTATACTGCGACACTACGACCCCACCGCCCCTACTGAAGTGCATACTGATGCCAGTGGTATTGGCCTTAGGGCTGTCCTCGCGCAGCGCAAGCCTGGCTACTCCGAGTACGTCGTTGCTTACGCCAGTCGTCTGCTGACAAAAGCGGAACGCAATTACAGCGTCACAGAAAAAACATTACGCCATATTCCCGTAGGAGAACCCTGAGTAGCATGTGAAGGAGCCATGGGGCCGACTCAAGGTAGTTTTATCAGCTGTATAAACTTGGACATGCCGCAGCACCAGCAACCTACAGAACTGTTGTCGACGCCGTCGGCGTTTGGCCCGCGTTCGCACCGACCGCGCGCGGCGTTCGTGACTCTTGCCGGTGCCTCTGGGGCGCCTATACCGTCGCGCCTCTAACCTAAGCTGCTTCGCATTATCGCGCGCGGAGACGCAGGTGTTGCCAATCGTTGCGCAATCCGGAAAGGAGAGGAGCGTCGGAGAGGAGAGGAGGAATGCTGAGAAGAGAGGAGATGAGACAAGGAGAGGAGAGGAGGGGGAGGAGGGAGCAGAGGAGATGAGACAAGGAGAGAAGAGGAGGAATGCCGAGAGGAGAGGAGATGAGGAGAATGAGAGGACGAAGTGAATGATGATGAGTGGGCGAAGCACCGGGGGATCATTCGGGCAAAACGCCGGAAGCGTTCTTCGGAAGCGGGAAGCTGGCTTCCGGAAATGGAAGCGAAACCGGAAGTGGAACCAAAAGTGGAAGCGGAACCGGAAGTGGAAACGGAAACCGGCTTCCGGTTCCGGCTTCCGAAAGTGAACGCCGCACGGCGGAGGGAGGGAAGGACATAGCCCCGACCATAAGCTGCTTCGCATCTAAAAGAATGCCTGGCCATTGTTTGGGCACTCAGGAAGTTTCACCCTTATTTATACGGCAGACATTTCAATGTGGTTACTGACCATCACGCCCTTTGTTGGTTATCCTTTTTAAAAGATCCGTTTGGACGCCTTGCTCGCTGGGCTCTTCGCATTTAAGAATACGACATACACGTCATCTACCGCTCAGGCCGCAAGCACACTGACACTGACGCTCTGTCCCGCTCTCCGCTGCCAGCCGACACTGCCTCCCTCTCCATCTTTGAGACGGTGTCGTCGGTCGACATCGACACCTTCGCATCAGAACAGCGCAAGGATCCTTGGGTGGCCTCGCTTTTGGATCTTCTTTCTGGCTCACCAGCGTCTCCCATCTCCCACTCCCTGAGTCGCCCGGCTGCCCAGTTTGCTGTCCGGGATAACCTCTTGTATCGACGCAACTACCAGCCCGATGGTCGCAAGTGGCTCCTAGTTATTCGTAGGTCTTTGCGTTCCGACATGTGCACGTCTTTCCATACTGACCCACAATGTGCACACGCCGGCGTTTTGAAGACGTACGAGCGCCTGCGGCAACGTTACTACTGGCGAGGAATGTTTACTTTTGTCCAAAAGTTTGTCCGCTCGTGCCCGCAATGCCAACGCCGCAAATCTCCGCCTCATCCGGCTCACGGTTTATTACAGCCGCTTCCGTGCCCTGCTCGTGCCTTCGACCGTATGGAAATAGACCTGTACGGGCGGCTACCGCTAACACCTGCTGGCAAACGATGGATTATTGTCGCAGTTGATCACGTTACACGCTATGCTGAAACCGCCGCTCTATCTGCCGCAACCGCCAGTGACGTTGCATCCTTTCTGCTCCATCGTTTCATTCTTCGTCATGGCCCACCTCGGGAACTGCTGAGCGATAGATGCCGCGTGCTTTTGTCGCAGGTGGTTGAAGCTCTGCTTGCTCAATGCCGCATTGTTCAACGGACCACCATGGCGTACCATCCTCAAACAAACGGGCTTACGGAGCGTTTCAATCGAACCCTTGGTGATATGCTTGCCATGTACGTTTCATCGGAGCATACAAACTGGGACATCATCCTCGCATTTGTCACGTACGCATACAATACGGCTAGCCAAAGTACTACCGGATTTTCCCCGTACTTCCTCCTCTACGGTCGCGCTCCTTCCCATACCATCGATACGGTTTTGCCTTATACACCAGACGCGTCAGAGTGTGCTCCTGTTTCAGCCATCGCCCGATACGCCGAGAAATGCCGTCCATTAGCCCGACATTTCACATCCGACGACCAACAACGACAAAAAGACAATCGTGATGGCGACGCTACGAATCCGAACTTCGCTCCCGGCACACTTGTCTTGTTGTCCGTGCCTTGTACCACGCCTGGACTTTCGACAAAACTTCTCTCGAAGTATAATGGACCATACCGCATCGTCGAACGCACCTCTCCGGTCAACTATGTCATACAGCCGCTTACACCGACATCCGACAAGCGCCGCCGTGGACGGGATGTTGTCCACGTTCACCGCCTGAAACAATTCTATGACCCGCTCGTCTCCACGTCGTAAGTAGCCAGGATGGCTCCGCTTTTGCACCGGGGTAATTGTAATGAAGAAGAAAAGCACAAGGACAAGGCCAGCCAGATCGTCGGTTCAATGCCTGTAGTGCAACCAGTGCGCCAGCCGGATCGCCAGTGCTTAGCACGAGTGTGAGCTGTTCGGGCAACCAGCTGTTCCTGCTCTGCGTCACCTGCCTTTTCGGTTACGAACAGACGCAACCATCGGAATCGTTCAGTGCACCCCTTTACGCAAGTTTAAACAATGTTAAAAAATTGCTGTGATTTACCTTTGGTTAATTAACCCTGGTTGATAGCGAAAGCATCAATGCCCTGGCTAGGCCAAATGCCGAGATGTGGCCGAGGTGTGGTTTCGCAATGATATACGGAAATGTTTGCAATGAATACAGTGTTTATTCATGATTTTTTTTATTCTCATGAAGACACTGCGGTGATCAGTGAAGTAGTGATACATGGTTAAAACTCGCAGCCGGGCCCAACTCTACTCAGGCAACGGCGGCAATGTCTCCTTTCAAGGCTTCGTAAAGGCCTAAATATAGTCCGACGTAGCGTGAACGCGCGCACACGTTGTATCACGTTGGCGAGAACAACAGTGGCTATATTTCGACCGATGGTTCGACGTACTGGCGCCGCCGACGTAACCGGACGAGTGGCCAATGCACTCCGACGCGCCCGGCGTTTGATCATGCTCGCCCGCGTGCTGATGGACTATAAACGCGCCTTAATGCTCTCTTGTGGTTTGACCTCTAGCTCTCAAGGTGAAAGCTGTTTAGTCACCGATGGCTACTCGAGGAAGCGTAATGAAGCTTTCACTTAAAAAATATATATGAAATTAACAGAACTAAACAATTCTCGAATGAGGTGTAAAACAAAGTAATGAACACGCCTCAGAGATTCCTATTGCACACGAACAAAAAAATCACAGCATATCCACGGGGTGAATGATGATGAGTGGGCGAAGCTCCGGAGGGAATCATCGGATCTCCCGCTTAAGGGGACGCTAGCACAAACGCGTTAGAAACGTGCAGTACTCTCTAGTAAGGGGGAGCGGCCACAGCGTCTTACGCAGCCATTTACACATGCCGGAACGTGCACCGCGTTTGCCGACGCCATCACATGACTGCTGAGAGAGTCAGACAGACAGACAAAGAACTTTATTTGTGGTCCTGAGGAACCGCTTTAGGGTACCTCCTTTTTCAGGGAGTCCCCGTAGCCGTCGCGGGCCGCACCCACGTCGGGGTCGGAAGATCGTGGTCCTCCGCCCTGTCGCAGGCCCTCTGGACAGCCCGTAGTTGCTCTGAGAGGTCGCCGCTCTTAAGGGCTGCCTCCCAGTCCGTTAGCGTGGTAAGCGATGAGCTGCGTAACGCAGGGCATTGCCAGAGCATATGAGATAAAGAGCAGTACGCCTCCCCACAGTCTGGACAGTGGGGATCTACATAAGGCGCGAAGTGACTGAATCGGCCCCTGGAGGGGAACGACCCCGTTTGGAGCATGCGAAAGGCCGACGATTGTGGTCTAGTGAGTTTAGGATGTGGTAGCGGAAAGGCCCGCCGAGCAAGTTGATAATGTGCCAAGATTTCATGGAAGGTGAGGAGCGAATCCCTCTACAGTCCTAAGTCGCCGCCCGTGAGTCTAGCGGAACCACCGCGGTGTGTTATACCTCGCGCGCAGTCATGGGCTAACTCATTGGCGTTAACAACCTCAGAGTGCACATTGATTCCCATATGGGCCGGGAACCATTTTATGATATGAAAACCAGCAGCCCCCTCGGTGCCGAGGATGGCCGCCGCCTCCTTTGATATCGAGCCGGAGGCGAACGCTCGGGCTGCAGACCTAGAGTCTGTAAAGATATGGATACGTAGAGGGTCCTTCAGTGCTATAGCTACAGCAACCTGCTCGGCTACTGTTGCAGAAACCTTCCGCACGGATGCTGAGTTAATGAGAGAGCCATTGGAATCAACCGAAACTGCGACATAGTGATCAGAACGCCCGTACTGGGCGGCTGTCAACGAAACATGCAAGATTCGGAGTGGCCGCAGCCACTTTTAATAGGGAACGAGCCCGGGCTACCCGGCTGAGAGACTATACACCCCGTATTCATAAACGCTCCTCGACTTGAAATTAACTTGCCACCGCTTTGGGCAGCGCGTTCGAAACGCGTCGAAGGTAAGGCGGAGAGGCCACAGCGTCTTACACCAGCTTCTTACACGGGCCGTAACGCGCTAGCACAAACGCGTTAGAAACGCGCTAGAAACGCGGCCTTTCGTTAATGTTGGGTATTTATTGCCATCGTGGTGCGGGTGTCCATATCCGCTTCGTGGCGTAGTGGGCTAACGCCGCGCGCTCGGAAGCGAGGGGTCCCTGGTTCGATTCCGCGCTACGGACACAACTTCGGAATTTTTTTCTCATTTCTCTCAGACTGGTTACACACTACTACTACGACGACGACGACGGGACGAACGGGTGCCGCTATAAGGAGCCTCGCCCCTAAAAGTTCGAATAACGCTGCACAGATTGCCATGGTGTACTGTTTCCTTTGGAGTCAAATGTTATTTCCTCAGCGCAATATGGCCATCGTTCATAATGCCCGCATCTGCGCTGGCACCCTTCCTGCTTTTCCCACAACAACTTCATCTTTGTTTCATCATCGAGAAGAGCAAGGCAGCTTTCACAAATCATTCCGCAAGTTACACGAGCCTGTTATTTCCAGCTGCGAACACAACACATTTATTGGCCAACTAACGCGTTTTTTTTTACCTTGTCGTGGTAACGCACTTTTAGGTTCCCGAAGCCCCTTTTCACGTGCTGAGTCGCAAGGTAGCCTTGCGACTGTAGAACTTTCTATTCAATTGTCACCGTGTCCGAATTACTTGCTCTGGCGCGTTTCGACCGGCGCGAAAGATTACACGAAATGCGCAGCAACTGCAGAGTTTATCCGAATCCACCGCACTCCATGACGCGACGTGAGGCGGTCCTAGTGCGGCCTGCGCAAACAGACTCTCTTCTGACCTTCCACATACAGCACTACCTACAAGGCAAGGACGGGCCTCCCACCTGTGTAGCGTGCGGTGGTTTCCCGGATAACGCCAACGTTCTGTGGGATTGTCCGGGTGCCCATGCAGCCATGCGCGGGAGCCTCAGTCAAATACCTTCTACACGAAGACCTGCAACCATGGAGGAGTGGCTCGCGGTCTCCTCCCCAGACATTATGAAAGCACTGCTCGTACACCTTAAACTTCTGGGCCTGTCTGAAGATTAGGCCTCACTCTTATTGGTGGACCCGGACTGGGGTCTATATTTAAATAAAGTTCTTCTCTCTCTCTCTCGCCGCGTGCCGGACTTATATAGGACCTATAACATACCACCAGTAAGAGGCGCTGCCTTCACCAACATGCGCTGGCTTCGCATAATCTATCTAGGCTGGTACAAAATCCACACTTATTATCTCGGACTTTAGGTATGCATCACAAGATTATCCTGCGCTGCCAGAGGCTGTGCATATAGTTTAGCATAATAATGTCGTTACAGACACGCATGCGCCCGGACACAACACACCAGAAGCAGGCACGAGCACACAGAGCGTATAAACTATACCCGGCGACAACCTGCTGTGGCAGCACAGCCAAAGCTACGTGGATGGAGTTACTCCTTGTGGTTTCCGTTCAGGTTTTTTTTCGTGGAGCTCTTCTCGTGAACACATTCCTTCAATATCTCCTATGATTTTACGCTTAGCCGTGCGCTATTGAACTACAGGCGCAAAGCGCATACACATCATTGCAGTGCGCACAGTTAACTGCAAGTATGTCCTATGGCAATCGATAAAATATTTTCTACAGCGAAGGAGCGTAGTAAGTGCTCTTATTAAAGCAAGTAGCTTCTATCTTTTGAATAACCACGGCGCATACAGGCCCGACGCAATTACAAGTCGCACTTAAATGAAAGAAGCCACTTGATAAATTATATGGCATACAAGACCGGCATTCACGGTTGTACATTTTTGGGGAATGGATAAATGATTTCATTTACTCAGAAAAGAGACATCCGAAAGTCGCTGTTAGATACATAACTTTCGCGAGACTTCGTTTCGTGGTCGTGAGACACCGTCGACGTCTACGGGCAGCAGCATTGCTGGCACGATGTTTTCGCGCAGTCTAATGAAGGTTCTGGGCCTTATAGTAGACCACTGCCGCGCAGGAACGCAAGCGTACAAATGACACTGCTAGCGTTCAAGCGCGACCGTCGATGCGTCTGGTTCCATAAGCAGAACTTTCCAATGTTGGGCGCTGTCATCAAAGAGCCGCGAGATCACTGTCGCTCGTACCACGGCCGCTGGATAAAAAAAAGCCACCTTTTTTTTTCATCCAGCGGCCGTGCTCGTACACATGGACGCGTCCTGCGCTAAAGTTGAAATCATGACAAAATAATTACATACGTGACGCCGAACAACCGAGAATACCGACCCTGTATGTCATGGAATAATGAAATGGGCACTTTCTTTTACGTACAATTCGTAATCGCAGTTGGTCTTGCACAGCTGGCGGACTAGCGCAAGACGGTCTGGTTGCCGGCGTCTAGGTGGTGGCCATCGCGACCAGCGACGCACTTGCGCTGAATGTATCAGTTGCTCGCTACACATGCAACACCTGTCCCCGTTATCGTATGCAGCCAACCAAACATCTCGCAAAACACCACTGCCATGGTATACTTCTGATAGGTCAATTCAGACGAGCTTACACGCAGTCGCTCATGCTTGCTGCAGTCGAGTGACGCCATCTTTGTTTAAAGGAGCAGAAAAACCAGATGGGAACACCGCAAAGATATAAAGCGAGAAACACCAAGAAGCGGAACTCCTTGACGCAGCAAGTTTCTTATTTATTATGAAAACTCTGAGGACGCTTAAAGGGACACTAAAGAGAAACAGGAAGTTCAGCAGGAATAAAAGAGGGACCTTCAGGAATGCACGCAGTTTTTTTTTGGGCGCAAAAATATGAGTTATTAGCGGGGAAATTCGTAAACAAAGACCAAATACCTCTTCCTGAATTTCTCTCCCCCCAGATTTGGCGCTGAAGCAGTGTCGTCACAGATGTCTTTGCTCTCAGCGAATCAGAATGCGCCATGATACGTCACCACTTGCGCAAACGGCCGAGGCGCTGGCTGCATCATGGCTGCATGACCGCTGCGTTTGCGTTCGCCGTGATGGATACCGTTGCTGCCGCTGAACCTTGCAACGAAGAGCTCGCCAGGGAAGTAGGACTGCATTTCAGCGATATTCAGTGAAACGGAGGGCGAAATGATCCTCCGTGCTCGAGTTGTAGGTGTTTCCGCGTGCGATGGCGGTCAGCCGCCGGCCGCGCCGGCGGAAAGCAGAGCTTCGTTTTCGTCGACTGAACGCGGGGCGTCCGCCAGGCGACGATGTTCTCGACAGAACAAGCGTAGAAAATTGCGCACGTACTCGGTATGGTTTTTTCATGGCGTTATTTAATAACATTCAGCACTCAACGAGCCGCCAGTTTGCTGCTGCAGGGGCACTTGTAGGGGATTTGATGAAGGCCGCATTAAGGGAAAGGACTGGCCTCTGGGGCACGCCAAGATACTTTCCGAGGGCAGGATTACGTATATTATCCGAGAGCGAGAAATGCAGAGAGCATACCATCGGTTTCTCTAGCTCTTTTGCCGTTTTATCATCGGCAGAGCACTGAGCCATTGGGAACGCCGGGGAGCCGGGGCTCATCGCGTGGCACCACATGAAAGGACACAATCGGGTCAACACTGCCGCTGCCCCTGAGCAAGCGCCTTGGGTCGTTTTTACAGCCCTCAAAACTGCACACACGAGGCATTTTCTGGCTGTTTCACGCGAAGTCAATGTTTTTCGAGCCACTCAACACGCAACCAAACACTGTAAAGGCAAACAGGCGTGCGCGATGATGCGTGTAGCAAAAACGAAACTACGAAACTATCACGAGCGGATGTAGCGCCATGGTACTTTTTCTTATTTATTTATTTTTGCGCTAAACTTGTACTTCCTCGCTTGAAACGGTTTAAAAAGTTGGCAAATGCTCTTTATGTATGTTTATAAGGTGTATTTCATTTTGCGTTTTATTAACAGCAATAAATCACGGTCGACCAATCGCGACCGGCCTGCGTTAGTGATCTCCGACGTCACGAACGTATAGTGCGGGAAATTCGAAGGGGCGTCAGCACCTATCCTTCAGTTTTTCGCTATTTTCTCGCCTATTAAACATATGTTCGCCGTAAGAATGGTATGACTGTCATTGTGAAAGGATAAACTACCATTATAGCTCAACTTACGGTTTCTCTTTAGTGTCCCTTTAAGCTTCGCCTTTGAAATTGAAACATGATAGCATTCAAAGATTCCTGATTGCTTCTCCGTCGACAAGGACTCCTAGAAAAAGATGTACTCCGAATCGTGCAAGCCCTCCTTATTACCAGATTAGCGTACCACCTCCCGTACCATAACCTGACTCAGACTGAGACGAACCAGATGGACACCCTCCTCCGTACAGGAAAAAAAAAAAAAACACACGCAGCGCTGAGATTACCCGAACATGCGTCCACGCAGCTCCTATACTATGACTCGGGGTACACAACAGCATCCGAGAACTAGTGGAAGGCCACCGTCACAGCAGTTATAACGCCTCCAATGAACATGGCAGCGGTGTCTCATTCTGTCCCGTCTAGGATACCAAACACCAAGAAAGCCACCACAGGAAGACCGGACAATTTTTGCGCTTAGCATTCGAAACAAAATTCACGTGGTTCCAATTCCCCGGAATAAGCACCCTGACCGTCATAAAGGCCGGAGACAGGGAATGAGAGCGCTGGGCGTTCACGGCGTTCCTCGTCGAAAGCGGCTTGTTCCACCGCCGACCGAGCAACGCGTCGCCTTCACATACGTTTGCCGAGCGTGCACTGAAAAGGAGACCCTACGCAACGCGCAAGAGGCCATTTCCTTCCCTTTCTCTTCCTCTGGCGTGCGCCCGATCCTTATTGCTCGCTCCAGTCACGTGTGGCGTGCGCGCGCCTCACGTGTTTCACGAGCTTGTTTAGTCTTAGCCTTTCTCACCGTGTCCCTTCACTTGCGCGAGACTTGCGCCAGACGGTTTTTTTTTTTTTTTTTTGCTTTCACACCTTCAACGGCACCGACACTTGTGAGGCAATACAAGCATCCAAGTTTTCATCCAAGTTTTCAAGCGAAGCTTGAAAACTTGGAGCATGCTTTAAGAGTGGAAACCCATACTATTCAAAGATCCCTCACTGCTTTTCACGCTTGCCGACAATTGCGGCTTATGTAACCGTAACGTTTACCTGGACAAGCTGGCGGCGAACGCTATGCCCGAAGGTGAGCTTTTTGGTAGAAACTCCGGCTCTTGCGAGGGCTAATCCGGGTGGTAGTGCACAGGCGTGCCAAAAAGACTGCACCATTTTCAGGTTCAGGAAGGCTTGCACGATTCGGAGGTATTGTTTCGTAGTTTTATTATTTGAGTCTGAGAAGACTAAACATAAAAGAAGCATGCGATGTCGGTGCTTTGTTTCATGACATTTGTTTTTCAGCTTTCATTCTCAAAATTCCGAGGAATAACTTTGCCAAGAATGTAAAACAAGTGTGAGCAAGTTTAGTGATTGATTGGTGTGGCAATATAACCCGAATATGCCGCATGTCATATATCAAGGCGTGGCACATACATATACCTAAATATATACGAAAATTTTCGCTGACTGGTCAGCTCCGCCGTGACCGGATTTTCTGTGACGCGGGACCCTTAACCTTGTCGGATTAAAAAGAAATCTTTTGTGAAGAATAGTTGGTGTGTTATATTTGATACTGCGTAGTCTACAAATTCTCACATTTGCGGACTACATGCCGGTGCGTGCTAACAAAAGCGCGCTTCGGCTGTACTGCCACAGAACGTTGTCGCCGAGTGTAACTCGCGCGTACACAACACAAACACACACGCAGGCACGCGTCGGCACCAAGCACAACGCACTCATACACAAGCACACACAGCAAACGTATGAAATCGCGGACACAAAATACAAGCAAGCAGGCGCCCTTGCACAAGAGAAACTTGCAAGCACGCCCTCGCCGACAACGCAACACAACGCATACAACACACGCACGAAGTCCAACACATACACGAACTCGTGCACACAGCGCACGCACACAACACACGCACTCACAGTCACGCGCCCGCACGTAACACACGCAGACACGAGTATACCCACCAAAAACACAGACGCGTTCACGATGCACGAAACATAGAAACTCACAGACACGCGCCGGCCCACTATATAGGGTGTGTCAGCTAACTAACGTTAGCACACCCTAGATGCCAAGCTGTTATATAAACAAACAAACACAGTGCAAGATACGAGTTTAAGACCTACCGTGTTGAATTGTCGGATCACGGATGGCCGAACACCGTAGGTCTAATTGTGTCTTGCAATGCGCTTTTAAAACCATTTTTACAGCAAAGCTGTATACCTTGCATTTGGATGCCTTGTCTACGTTGCATAAGCTGCAATGCATTTGTCGTTTCCATGGGCAAAAATACCCTCTTTCGTGGGCCGAACCTGGAGATAGAGCAATCATAGGCTAAAATTAAAGCAGCGCTCAGCGCAAGTGCCCAGCGCTGCTGGATAGTGGTGAATGTCAGTGAAGCCGAAAACGCGGTCAAGAGGCGAAGATAAAATGCAATAAATCATTGAAAGGGTGCAATATCTAAATGTAGGAAGAAATTTCTCGACACAGAATTTGGATTTAGTTACTGCTTGTGTGATCGACTGTGGTCCCAGGTCAAGTGCATTTCGCTTATCTATATATATGGTTCACTCTTTGTAGGCGCACGAAGTCGCGAAGTAAGCCAAGTCTCAGGCCGTTGAAACGTATTTGCCTAATAATCAGGTAAAGTGCATGTAAATGTCGCCATGCAAACAATTTCAACCCACGTCACCATGGGTAATCGTTCTAAAAGTGTCGTTTACAGCTTGACTGTCCGACCACCTTCAGGAAGTGGATTGGAGCGCTGTTTTTCTCGTTGATAAGCTTGGCTAACATTAGCTGGGACACACGCTACATCGCAGGCAGGCACGAGCACATAGAAAGCGTACACGAGCTCACGTACACACAAAAAAATGTAGGTCCAATTCACGCTGTGAAGGTGGATTTCAGCGAAGCTGTTGAGATTCACCAAAGGAATTGTTAAATAAAAAATGTGCGGTAAAATGCAGCGCATGAAATTTATTGCACAACGACATTCACCATTGCTTTCTATTCGCTGTGGTATACGCTTATGTTTTCTGTTTTGATGCTTGAAACGTTCTTGGCTAAGGTCCGCACACCTCGAAAGCAGACACGGCTTGTCCGGGTAATGCACGAGCGAGAACGTCGAGGGCACTGCTTTTCTTTGCGGCGTTCTGTACAGCGGAGATGCGCCACAAGTCGCCACGGAACCAGAGGGGATCACATACGGCACAGGAGAACCCAAATTCCACGTTGAGGAACTTGCGCTTGAATTTCGCCGTCGCTCCCTTGAACGTGGAGACCTTGTCAGCGCGGCACTTCACAGCATTCTCTGCTTCACGATGTTCATCGTCATCCCATCCCTGACAGCCTTGGATGAAGGCCTCGCTAGACCGGTTTCCCTTTTATATATAGCGCACGCACTGGGTGATTGCAAAATGGACACTTTGCCAGACGTGCGGTGCCTGCGCTGTTTTTTTTTTCTTGGAAAACAAGCGCTCGGTTGTGCGGCTAGACCACTTTCTGGGTGTCGAGAGAGAGAGGGAGAGGAAACTTTATTTTGATGGGGCACGGAGAAGCGTCGATCTCCGTGGTGGGTGGAGCCTTCAGTACAGGGCCCTAGTGGCGGTGGCAGCACTTTCGGCTTTGGCGATAAGCTTTCGCTGATCCTCCAGTGCCGAGCTGGTCAGCACAATCTCCCACTGCTCGTGCGTTGCGTTTCGGTTTAGGGAGTTATTGGGGATATTTTGGCATGCCCATGTGGTATGGTGGAGTGTAGCTCGCTCTGTACAGAAAGGACAAAGGGGCTGATAAAGGGTGGGGTACATCGCGTGAAAGAGCGTGCGATGAGGATAGATGTTGGTCTGGATCCACGTCGTGGCTTCAGCTCTGGTGAGGGATGGGTGCGGTGGTGGCATTCCCTTCTCTAAAGGTGGTAGTACTGCAGTATATAGTAGTAAATGCGTAGTGTTTCTGGACTTGGGTCTTCTGGCGTCTCTTGCAGTGCCCGGTTGCAGTGACCTCGGGCTATCGTGTGTGCACGAGGGTTTCCGCTGACGGCTTCGTATCCCGGTGTCCAAATTATCGTGGTGTGGGGTATTTCGTTGAGGCGATTAAGAATATCGCATGCTATTTTGTGTATATGGCCGTCCGCGTAGGCTCGACATGCTGACTGACATTCTGTAAGAATATATAGTTCTTCATTTTGTCCCTATGCCGAGGGAACGCTGATTACAATGCCCTCTCCATTCGGGTACATGGCCGCATCTGTCCAGCGAGCAGTGGAGAGAGTACCGTATCTCCTTTCTATTGTTATCGCTCGTGCTTTTCTCCTGCCCAAGTGATATTCCGGGTGCAAGTTACGCGAAACAGGGGCCACCATTATTTGCTCGTGTAGGGACTTGCGGAGTACTTCTTGATTGTTGGTTGTCGCCACGGGGTATTGCAACCTTCGAAGAGTTGATCTGCCTGTTCTAGTGCGGTTGAGGCGTGTGCTTTGCGCATGTCGGTGTGTTCAATTAGTTCTTCTAGGGTGTTCTTTATGCCCAGCGATAGAAGTTTCGTTGTTCCGGTGCCTGGAGGAAGGCCGAGGGCTTGTTTGTACACGTTCCGCAGTAACACATTTATTTGGGCTTTTTCTGTAGATGTTAGGTTCAGATAAGGTGTCGCGTACGCGACTCTACTGACGGGCCTCTACTGACGGGCCCTACTGATAAGGGCCTGAGTCAAGCGTACTGGGTCTTCTTCCTTCATGCCATGTCTGCGACTGGCAACTCTATTGCTCATGCCAGCTACGCTGTAGGCAGTTTGCTTTAGTGCGTTCACAGTGTGGCTTTTGCGACCACTATTTCGCTAGGAGACACCTAATATGCGGACTGTTTGGACTCTGGCTATAGGCTTTTGGTTTAGGTGTATTTCTATTGCCTCTCTCTCTCTGTGCTTTTTCTTCTGGATTTCTTTTTCAGAACGAGGAGCTCTGATTTTTCTGGGGATTATTCCAGGTTGCACTCTTTGGCGTATTCGGTGACAGCGTCTGCCGCCGCTTGCAGGGGTCCTGCTGTTCTCCATCAGAGCCTCGAGTTGTCCAAATGGTAATGCCATCCGCATATATTGCGTCTCGAAGGTGCGGAATCTTCTCCATATGCTCTGGGAGGTTTTTCATGGCGACCTTGAAGAGAAAAGGCGATAACACTGATCCCTGAGGAGTGCCTATATTTGGAACCTCTATCTCTTTTGTTCTGAGGGTTGCCGTGCGGTCCGTTAAGAATGCTCGAATGTAGTTGTAGATTCGTTCGCCGAAATTTAGTTGCAATACATTTTTAGAATGGCCTCATGAGCTACGTTATCAAATGCACCTTTAAGGTCCAGTGCGAGTATGCATTTTGCATGTGTGGTGACATGGTTCAGTACTTCTTCCTTCAATTGGAGTAGTATGTCGTGATCGACAAATGCGGCCTGAAGCCGTACATCGTGGCGAAGATATGGCAACGAAGATATGCTGTTTTGTGCCTTCAGTTGCTGACAACAGGGACCTTATCATCTGTCATGTGATTTTGATGCTTGTTTTAGCACTTTTTATTTTGAAAAGCACTACTGAGGTTTTACTGGGCGTCTGGATTTCAATGTAGATATGCTGTTTTTACCGTAAATGTTTGGCGGAAGGTTTTTGCTAGGCACACGAAAGAAGTCTTGGTTGGTAAAGGTATATAGCTTCGCTATAAAAGACGCATACACTCACGACCAACACACGCACGCAAGGACACGCGCCCTCATATACCACAACGCACACGGGCACGAGCACGTAATCAAGCACAATTGAACACACAATACACCAGGCATGCACCCGAATACAAGACATACTCCCTGACACGCGTCCGCGCACACGCAACACCACACACACGCGAGTTGTGGCACAGACTACATAAACCTACACTCACATAAAAGAAAAAGCCGGCATATAGCACACCCTGTGGGAATCCATGTTATGCGAAGCAGAGTGCGGTGAGCCGACAAAGTTAACGGAGAGACCATGAGAGCACCAAGACGTTGGTGGCTGTTTCATGACCTACATGACACGCATGTCATGACCTATCATTTATGTCCGAACCCATTTTAGTGGATTTTGCGTGATAACCTCTTTTCGCTGACTCATTGTCATTTTTGTTGAGTCATGCTCATTACTATGACATCTACCATCACAATTTAGTGTTTCCTTCACTTAGTACCCATTTCAACGGTTTTTGAGAGTTAATCATTTTTTGCTGAGTCATGCTCACGACTATGACTCCTATTATCATCCTTTAGTGTTTCGTTCACTTAGTACCCATGTCCGACTCGATTTCATTTACATGCCAAGTGAACGAAACAACCATGAGACCATCAATACGAAGGCCTCTGTTTAATGGCCTACATGACACACATGCCATGGTATTCAGGTCATGATCTGTCACTTATGTTCGTAATACAATCTTGTCATACTATGCTAAGTTTTGGTACCTACCAAGTTAACGAAATGACAATAAGAGCACCAAGACGTAGGAAAGATCGGTAATATCACGTATGCTATTTAATCTAGCACTAATCGTATTGCAACAAACTAAACGAAATAGACGGCCTAAACGACACCTTATACGCTGTGACATCACCATTAGGGCAAATAGTGGCAGCGATGGGCAAATAGAACAAGCACTTAAGAACGCGATAGAGAATGATACTTAGAAGGGACCGGGCTGGCCGGTCGGCAGAAAAGTCGGAATTATTGCTATACAAGCCCACACGAAGAGGACGCAAATCAAACAATAGGACAGAAGGGAATGAGCCAGAAGCAGCCGATATACAACTAAGAACTGCGGATGGAACACTTATACCTAAAGTAGAGAAAATCAGAATGCTAGACTATTAATAGAGGTCAAAGGCAGCAGCGGGGAAACAATAAAGAAATTAGGGGGACGGTTTCTCAAATTATAAGAATAATTAAAAGGATAAATAACAAGCACAACGGAATGAGAGAAAAAGCCACAATAATACTGGTACAGGCATTTGTCCTAGGTAGAATAGTATGTGATGTTCCGGGAAAAGAAGAAAAAAGCTGAAGAGACGTGAGCGGAGCCACCGACTTGACCTGAGGGAGCCTTCGGCTCTCCCTGGCCAATAAAAGTTTTTGTCACCATCAGTTTCTCAGGACCAATAAAAGTTCTTGTCACCATCACAAGAGGGACACGGAGATGAAGAAGAGAAAGAAGCCGTTCAAGATGGATCCTTGTAAATAAATGAGTGTATTTTAACTCGTAGTTTATATTTGCCGCAGCCGACCATGTGGCTTGAAGTAACGTTAGTAAGAAGAGCAGACGGGCTGGCGACCGAGAAGACCTACCATCTCGATGGTGAAGATCCAGTGCATCTTCAGGAATCATCGACTTCATCGGAACTACTTCGCATCATCACTGAGAAGAATCAACTGAGCGAAGAGGCCCTCGTCGAGAAAGGTGCGGTACGCATCGATGTTTCTATGTGTGAATTCGAGATTATGTTTCCGGGACATTCAGATATAGAATCCAAGAACGAGACTGAGCAGACGAATAACGCCTTGCGACGAGCGCTGTTGCAACAGCAGACCACACAGTACAAGCAGCAGCAACGGATTATTGAAGCAGTTTGGGATTATCTGAAAGCTCAGAAAACACATAGAGAAGGCATTAAGCCTGATAGTCTCGATGGGGCTTCCAATGCAGCGAACTTTTGGCTCAGATGTTATGTATATGCATGTACGCGAAAGCCAGTGGACGTCAACGGACGACAAAGTGTGTAACATGCACCGTTTTTTTTATCAGGCAATGCCAGAAAATGGTATGACATGCATGCGAAAGGGAGTTTTCTTTCCGCTTTTGAGCGAAGTCCGATTGACAGATGGGACGAGGGAATAGCGTTCAGACACATATAAGGGACACTTCTGGAAAAGTAGAGCTACAGGAAAAGCGCAAAACGGAAGAGGAGCTCCTACGCTACAGATCAGCCATGAAGAGGCACTACGTTATGCGACATAGCTTCAGGATGCCTCTAATAGAGCGTGAAGATACAGTTTTAGTCCGAATAAGCTTAGATGGACCAAAGTCAAGATTTTCGGCTCCCTACACCTACGGCTCCCTACACAAAGACTATCAAACAGCAAGAGAGAGAGAGAAAAAAACATTTATTTAGACCATCGAGTTGATCTTGAGGACGAGTGGGTGGTGTCCTCATTCCAGGACTCCACTGGCCATGGCTGCTCGACGTACTTGCTGGACGAGAGCTTCTTGTCCCGCCAGGGTATCGCCGGTCAGCTGTACCTCCCACCGCTCAAATGACGTGTTAGGCGTCTTTAAATGTTCAGGTTTGCCCCCGCACCCCCACGAGACGTGAAAGAGCGTAGGGCGTGTGTCGCCGCACCAGGGGCAGATGCCGCGATATGTTTGTGGGTATATTTTGCTGTATCTGTGTAGTTTTGGGAATGTGTTTGTTTGGGTAAGTCTGAGGGCTATTGCCACTTCTGTGCTGAGCTTTTTGTGAGGGGGAGGATAAATCCGGCGGTTGAGTCGCTGGATCTCGAGTCGGTCGCAGTAATTTGATGGCAGGGGCCTGACGATTGGATCAGACGATTGGTTTTGCCCCGCTCGGTTATTTAGCGCTCGAGCTAAGGCGTTTGCCCTTTCGTTCCCCTCCAGTCCCGCGTGGCCCGGCGTCCACGTGATTTGATGGGATTCTGGCAGCCTCGGGCCTAGAATCTTAGCCGCCAGCACCGGTGTTCGTCCGTTGGTAAAGTTGCGGCAGGCATGTTGCGAGTCGGTAACGACATGAACTTCCCTGCCCACCCTGTCATGTTGCTTTATTACTAGCGCCGCGGCTATGGTCTCAGCCGCAGCTGGGGTCTCTGCCCTGACGGAGGCCGCGAGGGTTAAGGAGTTGTCTCTCCCGTTCACGACAGCTACCGCGAAGAGGCCCCCTGCAGGGTACGCCGCCACGTCCACGTACGTTACGTTCGGGTCACCCTTGAATTGTCGGCGCTCTCTGTCGACCCGCGCCTTGCGTCGTTCTTCGTGGAGTTCATGACTCATGTGCTTTGGTATGGTGTTCGCCATGATCTTGCTTCTGACCTCGGGCGGGAGTGATCGTTGCCCATCGAGGGCACGAAGCTCCGTTGCCGTGCCGGTCCGGTGGAGGATGGCTCTGCCACCGCCGTGTTCTGTAGTCTGGCTTTTTGCGAAGCCATAACTGCGTCCGACAGCTCAGCGAAGGTGTTGTGGATCCCGAGAGCCGCTAACTTCTCGTTTGAGGTGGTAACAGGGAGACCCAGGGCCGTTTTGTACGCGCCTCTGATGATGGCATCGACTTGTTCTTGGTCGCGTTTGTTAGCGAGTCGTAGTGATACGGCATGCTAAACGTTACTCTGCTGATCACGAGAGCCTGGACGAGGTGGAGCGTGTCCTCTTCTCGCATGCCCTTGCGGCTTCTTGTTATTCGTTTGATAATCTGCGAGATCTGGTTGGTGGTGGACCTTAGGGTTTGGATGGTGTGAGTGGCTTTCAAGTTGCTCTGGATCCAAAACCCAGTATCCTAGTCTTTTTGCTTTCCGTGATCTTGTGGTCCTCTAGAGAGAGTTCGATAGGGCCGGGTGACTTGTAGATTCCTCCTCCATGCACCCGGATCACCTCGGACCTCTCGGGTGCGCAACGCATCCCGCTCGCTGCCGCAAATCTCTCCACGGCCGTCGCGGCCTCCTGAAGGGTCGCCTCCTTTTGCGCGAGGGAGCCCTTGGTGGCCCAGAGCATGATGTCGTCTGCGTATAAGGCGTAACCTAGGTCTGGGATCTTCCGCAGCTCTTTGGTCAGTGCTAGCATCGCGATGTTGAAGAGAATCAGGGAGACTATCGCCCCTTGTGGCGTTCCTTTGTTCGGCACGTTGATCGTATCCGATCGAGTCTGGCCTAGTCCAATGGTTGCCGTCCGGCCCGTCAGGAACGACCTGACGTAATAAAAGATGCGCTCTCCGGAGCTGATGTCGTTCAGTCCCTTGAGAATGGCCTCGTGGGAGATGTTATCGAAGGCCCCTTTCAGGTCGAGTGCGAGCAGGAGGTGTTCTCCTCCCTTCGGGATGCCCTTGAGAACTTCTTCCCTCAGGATTAGGAAAGCATCTTGCGCAGATAGTGCCGGACTGTAGCCAAGCATGGTGAGCGGGAAGAAGTCACCGTCCTCTATGTATTGTTGGAGGCGGGCTCCGATGACCCTCTCGTACAGCTTGCCGAGGCACGAAGTCAGCGAGATGGGACGTAGGGCGTCGATCGCGGGCTTCTTGCCTGGTTTGGGAATGGTCACGACTTCCGCGTGTTTCCACTCGTTCGGTATGTGGCCCTTGCTCCAGAGTTCCTCGTTTAGGTATTCGGTCAAGTCCAGGATGTGCGTCAGGCTCAGGTTTCTAATCATGGCAAACTGTGGGAAAGGTCGTACCCTATCATCTCAAGAGGGATGAAAACCGAAGTCCGAGAGAATGTGATGTTCCGGAAAAGAAGAAAACTGAAGAGACAAGAGGGACACGGAGAGGAATAAGAGAAAAAAGCGTTCAAGATGGATCCTTGTAAATAAATGAGTGTATTTTAACTCGTACTTTATATGCTATACTTAGCACCATACCTCATATGGTATGGGGCTGAAAAGAACAAACTAGAATGTCTAATAAGGAAGGTTTACAAGCAGGCATTCCGACTACCAAAGAGCACTAGCACAGAGAGACTACTAGCATTAGGACTACAGAACACATTGGATGAACTCATAGATTCTCAGCGCAAATCACATTATGAAAGACTATCCAAGACCAAGACAGGAATAAGTATATTAGAAAGATTGGGTATTACCTAATACACACGACACGGAGAGAAGAAGGAAATGACAAGAGAGATCGGAAATATGATAATGGTTCCCCCCCCTGCCAAAGAACATGCATCCCACACAACATGAAGGACGAAGACAAAGCAGAGCCAAGGAGATACAGAAAACATTTGGACAAGATAAAGCAGCAGTTTTTGTAGACGCTGCTAGACTCAAATGCAGGAAAGGATTCACTGCAGTTGTAGTAAATCACACAAAAGAGTGTGTAACAAGGGCCACAATAAATACAGAATATGCAGAAGCAGCAGAAGAAACGGCGATAGTACTTGCAATAACACAAACTGAAGCAAACATAATAATCAGTGACTCACAGGCAGCAATGCGTAACTATGCAAATGGTCAAATCTCCCCAGAGGCACTACACACATTATTGAAAGGAGCCAAGAAAATAAAAGACAAACATGTTCAATTACTATGGACACCTGCCCATACTCCGACCTTACCCGGGGACGGCGTAAACAACGAGTTGGCACACTACGCAGCTCGAGGGCTAACCGACCGAGTTGCGAAAAACATTGGTGCCGTCAACTCTGGGGCTGCCGAAGAAGGCGAGGGCGGAGATTTGGAGTGGGGAGACAGATTGGCCAATTACAAAGATATAACAACGCATTATAAAATGCAGCGGTGTATTTATCCACCACCTCATCAAAAACTAAATGAATCGCAGTCTCTCCAGTGGCGGCAGTTACAAACTAGGATATACCCTAATCCAGTAATGTGGAATATACTATATCCAGATATATACAAGACAAACGAATGCAAGTCATGTGGCTCAAGAGCCTACAAGTGGCGGCATTAGACAAACTAGGACCCTATTAACCCTAATCCAGTAATGTGGAATATACTATATTCGAACCAGGGAATTAGCGCACACAACGACGATGCAGAGCATTTCTAAAGCGCTTGGCCCGTGTCAAGAGACTTGAACTTGACTTAATAACGCAGGCGGTAGTGTTGTGAATAGTCAGCCAATGGCGTTGACAGTAGCTGCGTAAGACGCGACCTGCACGAGCTACCTATGGTGAAAGCTTCCTCACAACGATTTGTTGGGCGCTGCGATGAGAGCACACCCCCCAGCCATCAACGCCCCCCAACGCGCCGAACGCTGCGAGTTCTTTATGGCTGCTACTTTACAATCACCATATAGCAAACGCGCCTTCTTCGGACGCGCGAGAGGCCGTGAGCCGACCTTGCCTATTTATATCAGAGGCTCCAGCAACAGTCACCAACGCCCACGCATTTTGAGCTAACGCGGGCAAAACGCCGATGGCGTCGACAACAGTTCGCCCGACAAAAATGAAGTTTTTACCTACCTACCTACCAAGACCTAGGCGGCTAGATAGATAGATAGATAGATAGATAGATAGATAGATAGACAGATACTGTCAAAGCGGCAAGTGTTTGCCAAGAAATGCTTCGCATAAAATGAAAAAAAAAATCACCGCATATCCAGGAAGTGAATCATGATTAATGGGGCGAAGCAGTGCGGTGTGTGATATGTGGCTACATTGCAGGGACCTTGCCGGCTGCCAAGCAATCTTTGCACGTCGAGCAAACCACGTACGTGCTGTGATAGCCACCGGAGAACGCTTGCTGCAGCACTGCGATGGCGTTGACTCGCGAGTGTTCGTTTCGTATGTTGCCGATTTTGGTCAACGCGTTGTCGAACCACAGCGATCACACACCTTGCAGCTGTGCCCGAAACTGCGATCAAGGAAATCGCGCTTGAACCTCGCATCGGCGCCTCCCGTCTCCGGCAGACAACCCTTCTGGCGTTTAGCCGGCGCTTCCCTCGCTCTCGCCTCCGGGGTAGCTTGCTGTCGGCGTTGCCGGCGAGCCGCCACTTCCCGCGCCCTCAAATCCGGGTCCGCTTAGCGTTTTTGCTGCTTTGCCGATGCTTCCCGCGTCCTCGCCGCCGCAGTACCTTGCTGTCTGTGTAGAAGCTGAGCCGCAGCATGCCGCGCCTTACGTTCGTCCATGGCAGCAAGACATTGTGTGGTCTGGAACGCGCCATACATAGCAGCGCCATCTCGTGTATAGACGTTGAGCCGCTGTATGCAACGTTTCATCCATTACAGACAGATGGCGTGGCAGTCGATGGAAGCACGGACGACGCCGGACGGACAAGGCTAGACCCTAAGGAGCTTCGCCCCTAAAACGCACACTTGCGCGTCCGCACGCTACACAGAAACTCGTACGCACGTGCCCACACACACCACATACAGCCACATGGATTCGTGCAGACAAAACTCAACGCATTGACGATTAACACAAGATTATTTCAGGATTCAGGATCGTCTCTTCCTGTCCTTCGTCCGGGTAGCGCTTCCCACCCATGAGAAGCATTCAGGGTATCACAAACACACACATGAACTCGAGGACACACAACACATACACAAATACACGCACGCACGCGCACGCGCACAATGTAAGAAAACGCATACATGCACGAGCACACACAATACACACACTAACTGCCACACACACAACACCAACACTCACGTATGCGCACAACACACAAACTCACAAGTACGCGCTCGCACACAACACATGAAAGAAGTACCACTTACAACATGCCTATGGACTCGCGCACACGCTACACAAACATCACGTACGCGTACACACATAATAGACAGTTTTAGTTTCACGTACGTAGAGGCTTTGCGTGCGTAGAGCCTCTACGTGTAAGCAGTGCGCATGCGCAGAACGTAGCGGCCGCACGCTGGTCTCACAGACGTACGTGAGATTCGATTCTTTGCGTGCGTTTCTTGCGCACGTAGACAGCTGCACGAGGACGTTTCACGAGATCACGAACAAGCGATAGCGTGCCCAGCGCGCGCAGACGGCTTGCATCGAAATACGGCGACAAGATGACTGGTCATCTTTTTCATTCCAAGACAACGATGACAGCAGGTAACGCTTGTACAACACACTTCCAGGCATTGCGGAGACCATCGCCGGCACCCATCAATGCACATCACCGGCTTGGCTGAAATACTCATATTGGATTGAATTGGCTACCGCAGTGTTCATATTTCCGGATAGATGGAGCTACGTGGTTCCTCTTGGCGCGCGTCGCGTACGTGTAGCTAAAAGCGTTTCAGATTGCGCGCACGTAAGGTACGCAGACTTTTCACGTTTGCGCACGTGAAGTCCCTACGTAAGTGTAACTAAAACTGTCTAATACAAACACACATGCATTTGCGTGCACACAACAAAAAGAGATACTCGCATTCCCGCACAACACTATCAAGCACGTCACACGGAATATAGATTCGCATGAAGGCGCACAAACCCTCGCGCTCACACAAGTCACGCATGAGGAACACTTATGATGACAGTTCTTGGCGTTCAATCGAAACGCTTATACCGTTCCGTCAATGAAGCCGGACGTACGCGGCAACTGCTAATGCGCTCAATTCCAAAAAGCCTCCGTGATTGCTTGAGTTATTGGCAGAATTTCATCAAAATATGCCACTTATACTATGAGCTAATGCACCATAAAAATGAAGACAGTAAGTTCCTTGCACTTCCTGCCTATTCTTTAATCAAACATCTCCGTATGCATGGTAGCGTATGCTTGAACCTTCAGATCTGCGTTTGAATGTTGGTTAGCAACAGACACCAGCACACCTGTAGTGGTAGCGGAGTAGGTGGCTTTATACCCCTGTCACACGGCACGTGTGATGTCATTCGCAGCGAATGAGTTTACGTGTTAATGCCACTTCGTTGATTCTACAAGGGAATAGTGAATGACATTCACAGCTAATGGCATTCGCCCATTGAACTCATTCCTGCGCGACTTGTTTAATCTCGACAACAGGAGCTTGGGAAAAAATTGCAAAATAGATAATTTAAAACGAAATTTAACGTATTTTCAAATGACCATCCAATGTTTACCATTGTATTGCTAACAATAAGGTGAAAGTATGTAAACAAGAACCACCATTTGTAAGGTTTCTTTTAACGTAGCAGCCTGCCGATAAACATTGTCATCAATTGCGAATGCCATTTTGTTTACCTGTGCAGACTGGGAACGCAAGGCCGCAATGACATTCAATATAAAAGTCATTTACTGCAAATGACATTACATGGGCCATGTGACAGGGTTATTACATATAAACCACCTGCCTGCCCAAGCTGCAGTCAGTTTCACAATTGCGATAGCAATATAGACGTTTTGCATAATGCCAACAGTGAAAGCAATGTAACATGGGTGTCCGCCTACATCACGAAGGGTAGTCATGTGGGCGAGGCCCAGGCTTCGGTGGCTACCTGTGCTGAGCGAGATGCGAACGTACAAGATATTCGCGGGCCGCGTAGGTGCGACGATCTTTCCTATGCCACAGCCTTGCAAATGTGAACTTTGTTCCTAGCAACAGGACGGCAGAAAGACCTGGGCTGATGGAAGAAATGCATTGCGAAATAGGCCATGGAGAATTTACCACGTGTTTGTCTAACCTACGCTGATCCAGCTTCAATAAGATCGAACTACAAAAAAAAAGAGAAAAGAATTAGCGTAGCTTGCAAGTTCCACTCGAGGCGCAATGCTAGAGACAGCGGAGCTGATGGGCACCTAGCTAGTCCTGGCTTTTGGACTAGGCTAAGCACTACCAAGTCATCCCCAGCATTTTCCGGAAATAATTGATTATTGATCGTTTATCGATTAGCTAGTGATTGGCTATCGATTGGCTATCGCAAGGTATTGGCCACGTATTTGGGCTAGGCAAAGTATTACCAAGTCATCCCCAGCATTTACCGGAATTTATTGATTATTTATTAATTATCGATCAGCTATTCATTGGCCATGATTGGCTATCGATGACTGACTAAGCTTAAGTATCCCCAACCATGCTTAGCTAGACTTAACCAGGCTCAGATTCGCTTGTTCACAGGGGTATGTGGCATTGCGCTAGGACCCTTTCCGCATTACCGCCAGGATCGGCTCACAATTTCTGTTCTTACGTTACGGACACGCTCGGCTTCAGCAGCTCCGCTGTTAAAAGGTCAGCAAACCGAGAAACGCGGCAAACTGTGATATATCTTATTTATGTATCGATGTAGCGATTCACCGCAGTGGGCTAGCGTGGCCAAAATGACGGCTTTCGAGCACTTGAGTTTTCGGCCATTCGATCGCTTCAGCCTGTCGCCGGTGGTGTTGTCCGGTATTAACAGCGGAGCTGGTTGAGCTCTTGGTTAGGCCGCGTAGTGCGAACAAAAACAGTTGGCCGATCCAGGAGGTTGTGCAGAAAGGGTCCAGGCGCAATGGCACACTTGCGCTTGCGAGCTCTTGCAAACTAGCGAAGCGGTTTAAGCTCGAGGATTGTCCGTCGAGTGTACGCCGCAAAACCTCCGCCTGGCGATGACGACACCATGCATCGCCTAGCAACGCTTCGCCCCAGCTGCTCCGACCGCGCCTAGCCTTGCCACAGGTGCGTGAGCCGTGACATCATCGCGCGCGCCGCATCGCTTCGCTTTAGCTTTGCCGAGCCATGACGTCACCGCGCCGTGCGGAGCGGTGGCCGCGAGTGCGCAGAGGCAGAGCTAAGCCGTGACGTCACTGCGCCGACCCACGGGATATATAGCTCCGCGTCGCCACCGCGGCGACACCAAAGCCCCGTCGCCTCAGTGCCTAGCACATCGCCGCGAAGATGGGGCGGCCGAAGAAGAGTGTCACTCCTGAAGCGTGTATATTAACCACGCAGTATCAACCACAGCTGCAAGGGCTGTTCTGGACTATTTGAAGAGGGCTATACTAGACGTAAAAAAAAACCACTATGTTACGTGGTTATTGTATATGCGTCTCTTTTCTTGCTGTCCTCATTTTCTTTCATCACTCTTTTTTGTCTTTCAATTTATTCCATGTTCCCCATAGAAGGCCAGAACATACAAGCTCAGGACGACCTCATTGCTTCTCATCGAATAATTTATTATCTTCCCCCAGTATCATATTTTAGCAGAAAGGCCTTTAATTGTGTAATATAAATTTGAAACTGACCATCAGATTGTTTTTTCTGTGTTTCTTATTTAAAACAAAGCGATTCTTCTACCGGCTTGCGGCCGAAGAATTTCTCCCTTAAAAACGCAAGATGAATAGAAAATTCGAGGAGCGGAAGCACCACGAGTAAGCAATCAAAACAGCGAGGAATGCCATAGCATCTCGCGGCACAGCGATTTACAAAAGCCAAAACACATACAAGGTAACAAAATTGTGTCATCGCGCGCTGCAACACTAAAATTATCATTGAAGAATGTTGAATGTTGAATAATCTTGAAGAAGTGGAGAAGTGCGGACGCGGACAAAGGGGCTCTCGTTTTTCAATGTTTTCATGCAGTTTTTCCGCAAGGAACCCTCGAAATATGTACATTTTATAAACCGGCAAAACCCAAGGAATCCGTTGATACCAAATTTTTATCGGTGGTTGGACTTTTTGCCATTTTCTGAGGTTTTCTCCAACCACGCCACTGAGAGAGCAAAGCCTAATTGGGTTAAGCCTGGTCTCGGCGCGGCGGCGCAGGTGGGCCTAGGCCTAGCCCCGAGCTCACATTTTCCCGCCCTTGTGCGCGAGTGATTCGACGCCAAGCGTGTTCGCTAAGTAGAGAAGCCATGCGCCCAGTGGTAACGGTGGAGGGAATGGACGTTTCTCAAGAGCTCAATGGTACGGGGTGGATTACCGCTCTCAACGCCTAGAGAAAGCAAGAGACGAAGAGGCCGCCTTTACGGAATGGCCAACGTGGCACCAAGAGCGTGCCGGCTGGCTGCCGCGCTGCCAAAGGACAGGCGAAGAGTGTGATGAAACAAGTCTCGGCAGCCTCGCGACTTGGGAAGCTCTCCAAGGATCAAATCAAGATCATCGTGCGCCCCAAGGCAGGCCTCGACGTATTTAGAGCCGACGTAGTATTCCTCGCTCAAGCCCTAGCCATGGCGGCGGCCCTGAGTGAGCAGAAAGCGAAGGACAATACCGTGTGCCCAAACAAGGTACAGAACAGTTTGGTTATTTCAACTCCGCACGACTGTAATGCAATAGCCTATGCAAAAATCTCTAAGGTCCACACCAAGCACGAGGCCTACGAAGTCTCGGCGTATATTGAAGCCCCCGAAGGCACATTCAATAATGTTATAAGAAACATCGCCCCCTCACATGACCAGGCAGCGCTCAAGAGAATGATCTTAAACGAGAGAAACCCCACAGCACTTGAAGCAAGACGAATCAAGAACTCATACGTGGTCACGATTGCTCTTCAAAGGCTTGCGCGTGCCCAACAACGTGAAATGTGTCATGGCCATCGTGCCACGTTTTGTTTAAAAGCAGCAAGTAGACTTTTGGTACGCTTGTCGTCACGTGGACCATCGAGCCGATGTCTGCACTAGCAGCGCAGAAGAATGAAGCAAATGTCGCGGTTGCGGAAAAAACTACATCCGAAAACAAAGAAGAGGAACACCTAGTGCACCCCCAAGTGCGAGGCGTGCGGAGGAATCCCCGTCACAGGGGATCGAACAGTGCAAGAAACGCTATCAGATCCCGTAAATCGTACGACGTCGACGCCGAAGGCACCGGAAGCACCGCTAGACGTCACCGACGTCACCGCCACAAGCGGCAGCTCGGCGGCAGCGCCAGCTGCACGAAGCGGCTCCATTCTCAGAACCCGCTCTGAATCCAGAGGGCGTTTTCCTTCGAGAACAAGATCCAAGCCAAGAAAAGGCGAGAGCTCTGACGCCTCCAGATCGAGATCCCGGCCCACTCCCAGCCCGCCAAGCGGACCATGTGGGCCGACAACGTCAAGGGCGTTACGCAGCCGTCTCAGAAAGGAAAAAAGAACACATCAAACAAAGGAGCAACAGGTGAGGCATAGCCAGAAGAACATAGGGTCGATCCCCGTATCCAATCACTAGAGGCAGAAAACAGGCAGCTTATACGCAAGCTCGCAGTACTTGAAGAAACTTTAAATAGCATTACAGAACAAGTCACAAACCACGACGTGGCTAGCACCAACAACCCCAGTCCGTTAGCCGGGCAGCCGAAACGTAAGGCACCCAACGCAGATCCGTTAAGCGACACAGAGGAGGAGGTCGAGATAACGGAGGATTGTAAGACCCCATCCACCGCCTTGGCTCCCGCCACCAAAAATGAGAGTAAGTGGGAAAATACACTCAGTAGGATGATGGAAATGCTTTCTGCCATTAGAGTCAAGGGTAGCGTTACTAGAGAGACCTAGGGCTCAACCTAAAAGTAGACAAGTAGTGCAAACAGAGGCATCTTGATCTACTTCAAACCCCGATGGTGGCCCTAAAGGATTCTAAAAAATATCCAGTATATGCAAGTTGGCAAATGCAATTAGCATCACCGTCAAAATTTGGCAGTGCAACTGCGCCAGATTCCGGAGGCGCAAGGCTCCATTAGGTGAACTCGTCAGATCGGTGGCGATTAAGCCACAAGTCATTTTATTCCAAGAAACACTCGGAGAGACAGACATCTCTATGTCGGGATCCCACACTATCGCGTACAGAGGCGAAAAGGAAAGAGGCGTAGCCATGCTAGTTAAGAAGAGCGTCTCCATCGTGGAGCACGACGTTCCCGAAATATAAGGTCGGACTGGAAGCCCAGCTGGTCGAGATCGTGCCCAGTAAAACGAGCAATGCCAACGAGTTCTCCTGCGGACAGGAAATAACATTTTATAACCTTATTCAGCACCTGCAATTAGGATAGCCAGAAAGCGCGCCCCTTCTGATTGCGGGTGACTTCAACGCTCCAAACACAGAATGAGGATATGGCTTTTACAGTAAGAAAGGTACAAACTTAGCCGGCTGTACAGCCGATTCTAGCCTCACACTCATCACGAATTCTATGTTTCCACCAGAAGGAGTAACTCGGTCAGTCGTGACACCACACCCGACCTTGCTTTCCTCCGTGGTATCGAGGGTACGTGGGATAATCACCAGGAGGACTATGGCAGCGAACACTACATTCTCGAAATAGCGGTGCAGGTCAAACCTAAACAACCAGTCAAATACGAATACGTTGACTGGAATCTTTCCGAAATATTTGAGGCGAAACGGCCCTTTCAAGTGAATATTTCAAAGAACTAATCGCAAACCTTAAACAGGCTCTCAAGAGTGCAACCAAGGAAATCACAACACAGCTCTAAGTCCCCAAACTGGAGTCGAGGTTAGCACACCTGCTGGAGGCTAAACACGCACTCTCGGAGAAGCTGAAAACGCAGAAGCTAAATCGCTGAGTTCGAGTTAAGCTGACGTCAGTCAACAAGGAAATAGAGTTGTACTCCAGGCAGCTGGCCCTACAGCACAGGGATGAGACGTGCAACGAAATGGACGGTCGCATGAGAAGAGGCAATAAGTGGAACATGCTTAAAAGCCTCCTCAATGACAAACAGTCCAAGAGCACTCTGAATCTTTCCGTCGATAGGCTCATTCTTAAGCAGATCGCTACGGGCCTCACGGTAGCAGAAACTGTCAACATCCTGGCTGGCACCTACCTCCCCATTAACGAAGGAGATTCGCAAGGCGGAAAAATGAGATGGGCTCATATGAGATGAGATCAGCTAGACGAACCGTTCACTGAATCTAAAATTAGACACGTTCTCTTCAACCTAAATGGAAGGTCGGCCCTTCGGCCTGAAAAAGTTACCAACAAACTCCTCCGAAACCTGGATGACAAGGCCATATAAATCATAACGGCAGAGATAAACGATGTATGATGTTCGGGACCAGTCCCGCCGGGGACTGGCACACCGCCAAGGTGGTGCTTATCCTCAAACTAGGGAAACCCTCGCATATGAATAACCTGCGTACCATCTCTCTAACATCATGCATTTGAAAGTAGGCCAAATACGCTATACATAATCGAATCACAGAACACAGAGAACAACGAACTCTTTAGACACATTTTAATCGGATTTAGAAGAGGACTTTCAACACAGGACACAATGCTCCTTCTAAAAAGATCTATATTCGACAGTGCGTCGCGCGACATTAAATGCATCCTTGTACTCGACCTCGCCAAAGCTTTCGACAAGGTGGCGCATGAGCGCATCCTGAAAGACATTTCCTCCCTCAATCTAGGGCAGAGATTCTTTAACTTCACCTGTTCATTCCTGTCGAAACGAAAGGCGCTCATTCGACTGAGTACGATTTCGGACGGTCCTTACGAACTGGGCAACTACGGAACTCCTCAGGGCTCGGTCCTAGCCCCGGTACTCTTGAACATCGCCATGCATAAACTTTGTAACATGGCTAGCCGAACTGCTAAAAGAGATTCACGCAATTTATGCCGACAACATTACAATCTGGTCTCCGGGGGGATCTCTAGCCGAACTAGAGCAATCCTTACAGGACGACATAGAGGTGACGGAGGAGTTCCTTACAGACACAGGACTAAATCGCTCACCGAGCAAATCTGAACTCTTACTCTACAGGCAGGCTAGGCAAGGCGTTAGAAACCTTGAGCCACTGGAAACAATGCCAGTCAAAATTACGACTAGAGAAGGACACCCCATGCCGAGGGGGAACTCCATGAAAATTTTAGGACTTATAATCAACACCAAAGGATGTAATAGAGAAGCTCTAAAAAAGCTCGGCGCACGCGCACAATATACTCAAGCTACTTGCCAGAGTTTCAAGTAGAAAGGGGGGACTCAAGGAGGACAGCGAGGTATGGTTGTTTCAGGCCTTCTTCATCATTCAAGTTATCTACATGGCGCGTTTCCTCAAATGTAGCAAAGAAGAAAGGAACAAATTCGACACGCTCATTAGGTCCGGTATCGAAAGACTACACATCATCCCAGAATGTGCTAGCACGGAGAAACTATTGGTGCTTGGTGTCCACAATAGTATCGACGCATTAATCGAGACACATCTCACGGCACAGATCTCCAGGCTTTCTTTAATTAAGCCGGGTAACAACATCCTTAACCAAGCAGGTATATCATCCATACAACCAGCGCTCGACAGATACCCCCTATTTAAAGAAGCCAAGGAAGGTATATTGGTCGATCCCGTACCGAGAAATATTCATCCGGTATATAACGAGGGCCGAAGAATCACACGGCTAAAGCCATCCTTGAAAGAGTTAATCCGAAAGGGACAGATGCACTCTTCGTTGACGCGGCTAAATACCGCAGCGAAAACAGATTTGCAATCTCGGTCGTAGCCGCGTACGGAACTGCTGATTAGCGCTGCGTCCGTTTATACTAAGCGCGCAAACGACGCGGAGGAAACGGCGATAGCCTTGGCCCTGAACGCTGCCAAAGGCCCAACGACTGTTTTCTCCAACTCGCGCACGGCCCTCAGCGCCTTCTCGTCAGCCCTAGCATCTAAGCACATGGCTAGCCTAGTAAACAAATCTCTTCAAAATACTGCGGACAACTAGACAGGAGGTCACCACATCGCCTGGTTCCCGGCCCAGGTTAAAGGAGTAGTTAATCAAGCGGGTTGCAACCCCAACGAACAGGCCCACTGCCTAGCGCGTCAATTCAGGAACCGCACCTTGGCTAACGGTCCAGCTCTCTCACAGGATTGCTCCTCTAAAGGCCCTCTTACATCCTTAAACGAGATCACATCCCACTATAGACTGAGCAGGAGGAAATTCCCTCCCCCTAACCCAAAATTAACCCATTAAGGACCAAGAAAAATCTACCCGTTACATTTTGCAAATTTCTTGTGTGAGGTGATATTTTCACACTGTAAATACATTGTGAAAGTTTCATGACTGCCGCTTTATTCTTTGCAACGCTAAAATAGTGTAGTTTATAAAGTACGCTGAGCCTCTATGGGAGCAATACCTGATGTACGTTACCAAATGATAAATGCCACAGTTTGGAGCTTCAAAAAACAAAAAGGCTTGCAGCGGCGAGGAGTCAAACAAACTTTCCTTACGCCCTCATAACCTTCTAGTAGCAAAATGAGCATTTTAGTGGGAAATATTGTTAGCTGGGAGGTGTTTTTACTATTCCAGTGTGTAGCATAATTTCACGGGGAAGGACTTTGGTGTTGCTTTCAGAGGTGCGCGCGATGAAAATATATTATTGACGCAGACCTACACGTGATGTCTTACGATGAATGCAGGTTTTCAAGACGAAAGCATTCAACCCCCATTTGGTTGAGTGGTAGTTGAAACATTCAACGGACCGGTGGCATCTCCTCCAATAACAGTCGGTTGTTGCATTTCAGTCATGTTATATGATTTGGTCGGCAACATTTTTGTTAGATTTTTCGAAGCTTTAAGAGATGGGATCTACGTCTGGTTCCTCAATGCGGGCTGCTCTACTTTTATTGCATAACTCATCTCAATTGGCACAGGAATATAGATCGCCTTTGTTGTTTTCTGTTTCCTCCCACCTTTTTTCTAATTTGTAATAAAATCCTGCATAAGTTATCTGCCGTTTTAAATAATGTTCAATTGCAATAACGCTCGCTATTTTATTGACTGTGAAGATAAGAGCGTTGTCATCTTTCTCAGCAGCAAGAAAGGAACCAGGAGGAATAGTAGCAATCTTTATGTAATCCCTAATATATTTTTTACCTGCGATGGTCTCTGAAGGGTTTCTAGTCAGCAAAGTATATTCAATATATAGTCAGCAAGAAATAATGGTAAAAAAGCCACCATGTGTGCTTCGAGAACAAGCACACCCCTCTAGCATACACATAGGCCCAGTGCACTTTACAAAGTACACCTACATTCATTTTCTTGCGACGCTATAAATATGTATTGTATAAGGAACGTCATGTATTCATCGTTTACGTCATTTCTTTCTAAAACTTCCACACAAACCTCAGCGTCGTGAAGCATATGATATGCTTGATAAAAAATAAAGAAGGTGAATATACGGCAGCAACGGCTATGTTCAGAACTTCTCCAAGTTTGGCGATAAATAAATCAAATACATCATGCAGCTGTCAAAAAAACTACAACGGGGTAAACCTGGCAGGACTGTTCTTAGCAAAATGGCGTACTAAGGAACACAGTATATTTATTCTTTAATTATTTACAAATGAAAACGGTACTGTACTTTTTAAAGTACGGTGGTCCCTAATGGGTTACACAGGGCTCAGTCATGTATAGGCTCTTACAGACGAGATCGTACCTCCCTCCCAGAGTGCTCAATCGGACAGATTCCAACTTCCCGCAATCGTGCTCCAAATGTGGGCACGAGTGCTGCTCTTTCGATCATATGCTCTGGCTGTGCCCGTTCAACGCGGGCTCTGATGTTTACGACAAGTCCAAGTGGGACGCCCTACTGCAAAGCGCGGACTTTTACGCATCGATGACAGGCCGTTCAGAGGGCCCGCGACGTCGCCGAGAGCCACCACCTCCCTGTTCCGTCATGGGCGGAGCCACCAACTTGATTGGGGTGCCTTCGGCTCCCCCCAGTCTTTTTCCTCAGGACCTTTTAATGAAGTTCTTGTCGAGTGTCAAGAATGTCATTGCGTGATTTGCGAAAGGTCTGCTCAAAACGCCGCCGTAAATAAATACAAGTTTAAACACTGTCAAAAAAATTGCTGTGGTTTAGCTTTTTGTTAACCCTAAGATAGAGCGAAAGCATCACTGCCCTGGCTAGGCCAAATGTCGAGCTGTGGCCGAGGTGTCGTTTCGCAATGATATACAGACATGTTTGCAATGAACAGTGTTTACTCATGATATTTTTATTCTTATGAAGACACTGCGGGGATCAGTAAAGTAGTGATACATGGTTACAACTCGTAGCCAGGGCCCAACTCTACTCGGGCAACGGCAGCAATTTCTCCTTTCAGGCCTTCGTAAAGGCCTAAATATAGTCCTACGTAGCGTGAACGCACGCACACCATGTATCACGTTGGCGAGAACAACAGTGGTTATAGTTCGACCGATGGTTCGACGTACTGGCGCCGCCGACGTAACCGGACGTGCGGCCAATGCGCTCCGACGCGCCAGGCGTTTGACGATGCTCGCCCGCGTGCTGATGGACTATAAACGCGCCTTAATGCTCTCTTGTGGTTTGACCTCTAGCTCTCAAGGTGAAAACTGTTGAGTCACCGATGGCTGCCCGAGATAGCGTAATGAAGCTTTCGCTTCGAAAAATATATGAAATTAACAGCACTAAAGAATTCTCGAATGAGGTGTAATACAAAGTAATGAACATGCCTCAGAGATTCCTATTGCACACGAACAAAAATTTCAAAAGCCGCATCAGAATGTGCTATGTGTCGCTGTTTCCTTTGGAGCCAAATGTTATTTGCTCAACGCAACATGGCCATCTTTGATAATCCCCCCGTTTGCGCTGGCGGCCATCGCGTTTTTCGCACAACTACTTCGTCTTTGTTTCATCATCGAGAAGAGCAAGGCAGCCTTCACAAAGCATTCTGCAAGCTACACGAGCCTGTTATTTCAAGATACGAACACAACACATTTATTGGCCAACTAACGCGTTTTTTATACTTTGTCGTGGTAACGCACTTTTAGGTTCCCGAAACCCCCTTTCACGTGCGCCGTCGCAAGGTAGCCTTGCAACTGTAGGACTTTCTATTCAATGGTCACCGTGTCCGAATTACTTGCTCTGGCGCGTTCCGACCGGAGCGAAAGATTAGACCGTACTCCATGACGCGATGCGAGGCGGCCCTAGTGCGGCGTGCGCACACACTCTCTTCTGACCCTCCACATACAGCACTACATACAAGGCAAGGAAGGTCCTCCCACCTGTGTAGCGTGCGGTGGTTTCCCGGATAACGCCAACGTTCTGTGGGATTGTCCGGGTGCCCATGCAGCCATGCGCGGGAGCCTCAGTCAAATACCTACTACACGAAGACCTGCGACCCTGGAGGAGTGGCTGGCGGACATTTCCCCAGACATTATGAAAGCACTGCTTGTACACCTTAAACTTTCGGGCCTGTCTGAAGATTAGGCCTCGCCCTTTTTGGTGGACCCGGACTCGGATCTAGTTTTAAATAAATGTGTTCTCTTTCTCTCTCTCTCGCCGTGTGCCGGACTTATATAGGACCTGTAATATGCGACCAGTAAGAGGCGCTGCCTTCACCAACATGCGCTGACTTCGCATAATCTATCTAGGCTGGTACAAAATCTACACCTATTATCTCGGACTTTAGGTATGCATCCCAAGATTATCCTGCGCTGCCAGAGGCTATGCATATAATTTAGCATAATAGTGTCGTTACAGATACGCATATGCCCACACAAAACGCACCACAAGCAAGTACGAGCACACAAAGCGTATACACTATACCCGGTGACAACCTTCTGTGGCAGCACAGCCAAAGCTACGTGGATGGAGCGAGCGTGGTTTTGATACTACGCCAAGTTGTCCCAACCTATTGCTGGTGGTTTCAGTTGAGGTTTTTTTGATGGAGAACTTCTCGTGAACACGTTATTTCAGTATCTCCTATGATTTTACGCTTAGCCGTGCGCTATTGAACTACGGGTGCAAAGCGCATACACATCATTGCAGTGCGCACAGTGAACAGCAATTATGTCCTATGGCAATCGATAAACTATTTTCTACAGCGAAGTAGCGTAGTAAGTACTCTTATTAAAGCAAGCAGCGTGTATCTTTTGAAAAACCACGGCGGACACAGGCAGGACGCTATTACAAGTCGCACTTAAATGAAAGAAGCCACTTCATAAATTGCATGGCATACAAGATCGGCATTCTCGGTTGTACATTTTTGGGGAATGGATAAATGAATTCATTTACTCAGAAAAGAGACATCCGAAAGTCGGCTGTCAGATACAATAACTTTCACGAGACTTCGTTTCGTGGTCGTGCGACGCCGTCGACGTCTACGGGCAGCAGCATTGCTGGCACGTTGTTTTCGCGCAGTGAAATGAAGGCTCTGGGCCTTTTAGTAGACCACTGCCGCGCAGGAGCGCAAGCGTACGAATGACACTGCTAGCGTTCTAGCGCGACCTTCGATGCGTCTGGTTGTGTAAGCAGCACGAATGCCTCCTAAGAAGGCTTTGACAGAACCAATGCCTTGGCAGAACTTTCCAAGGTGACTGCATCCCCTATGTTGGGTGCTGTCATCGAAGAGCCGCGAGATCACTGACGCTCGTACACACGGACGCTTCCTGCGCTAAAGTTGAAATCTTGCCAAAATGATTACATCCGTGACGCTGAACAATCAAGAATACGGACCCTGTATGTCATGGAATAAAGAAATGGGCACTTTCTTTCACGTACAGTTCGTAATCGCAGTTGGGCTTGCACAGCTGGCGGACTAACGCAAGACGGCCAGGTTCCCAGCGTCTAGGTGGTGGCCATCGCGACCAGCGACGCACTTGCGCTGGGTGTATCGGTTGCTCGCTACACATGCAACACCTGTCCCCGTTATCGTGTGCAGCCAACCAAACATCTCGCAACACACCACTGCCATGGTACGCTTCTGATAGGTCAATTCAGACGAGCTTACATGCAGTCGCTCATGCTTGCTGCAGCAGAGTGACGCCATCTTTGTTTAAAGGAGCAGAAAAACCAGATGGGAACACCGCAAAGATATAAACGAGAAACGCCAAGAAGTGGAACTCCTTGACGCAGCAAGTTTCTGATTTATTACGAAAGCTTGGAGGACGCTTAAGTTTCGCCTTTGAAAGTGGAACGCGATAGCATTCAAAGATCCCTGATCGCTTCTCCACCGACAAGGACTCCTAGAAAAAGATGTACCCGGAATCCTGGAAGCTCTCCTAATTAGCAGATTAACCTACCACCTCCCATATCATAACCTGACTCAGACTGAGACGAACCAGATGCACACCCACCTCCATACAGCAAAAAAAAAAAAAAAAAGAAACGCAGCGCTGAGATTACCCCAACATGCGTCCACGCAGCTCCTGCTACGACTCGGGGTACACAACACCATCCGAAAACTAGTGGAAGGCAACCTTAACAGGCAGTTACAACGCTCTCAACGAAATGGCAGGGATTTATCATTCTATCTCGTCTAGGATACCAAACAACAAGAAAGACACAAAAGGAAGACCGCACACATCTTCCGCTTAGCATGCGAAACAAAATTCAAGTGGCCCCAATTCCCCGGCATATGCACCCTGACCATGAAGAGGCACTACGATATGCGACATAGCTCCAAGATTTTTATTTTTATTTTATTTATTTATTGATACTGCGATCTTATACAAGACCTTAGCAGGGTGGGCATACAATATACAAGTAAAGGTCCGTTGGAAACATCCAACGTAATTCCAAAAGTAATCATTAATCCATTCACAAATAAATCATAAGTCAAGATCCAGGAAAAGAAATGCAACAACATAAGACACAATTGCAACACAATGATATATTGTAGTATAAACGAGGTTAAGAAATTACAGATAGCTTTCAAACATTTGCAGTGATGTTTGTGATACTGCATCATTATTAAGATTATTCCAATCTGTAATCGTTCTGCGGAAACAAGAATACTTATAGGAGTTAATTCTAGCGTTTAATGGTGTCACTGTAAAATCGTGCCGTTGTCTTGTGTTATGTCCAGAGGAGTACGATATAATGTTGGGTGTGTTAAGATTGTATTTACCTTGGAGTAATTGAAAAAAGAATTTTAAACGGCAGATACGGTTTCCATGAGAGACTGGAAGCAAACCACTTTGATTAAGTAGATGAGTGATAGATGAACGGCCAAATGAATTATAAATAAACCGTACTGCTTTCTTTTGAACTCTCTCCAATTTAGCAGTGTTAGTTTTAGTGAAGGGATCCCAGAATATGATGGCATATTCTAACATGGGACGAATAATGGTATTATATGCGAGAAAACGTACACTGGGGGGCGTGAGCTTCAAAGCACGTCGAAGGAAAAAGAGTTTGCGGAGGGCGTTAGCGGTGACGTTATCCACATGTTCGGTCCAGGAGAGGTTTTTACAGATCCGAAGCCCTAGGTACTTGTAGCTGTTCACTTCTGAAAGATCATTATTATTAGCAGTATAGTTAAATAGGAGAGGCTTCCGTTTCTGTGTTATGCGCATGAACACTGTTTTATGCCTCTAATATAGCCTGGAGATACAGTTTTAGTCCGAAGAAGTATAGATGAACCAAAGTCGAGATTTTCTGGTCCCTACGTAGTGATAAAGACTATCAAAGAGCAAGGAATTCTAAAATCGCTACACTATTTGGGACCGAAGGAAAAAACTGAAATAGCAACTGTGGGAAACGTCGTATACCCGATCATTCCAGGAGGGATGAAAAACGAAGCCCGGGAGGATGTGATGTTCCGGAAAAGGAGAAAAAAACTGAAGAGATAAGAGGGACACGGAGAGGAAGGAGAGAAAGAAGCGTTCAAGATGGATCCTTGTAAATAAATGAGTGTATTTTAACTCGTACTTTATATAGTATACGTAGCACCATACCTCAGATGGTATATGGCTGAAAAGAACAAACTAGAATGTCTAATAAGGAAGGTTTGCTAGCAGGCATTCGAACTACCAATAAGCACTAGCACAGAAAGATTACTGGCATTAGGACTACACAACACATTGTATGAACTCATAGAAACTGAGCGCAAATCACATTATGAAAGGCTATCCAAGACCAAGACAGGAATAAGTATATTAGAAAGATTGGGTATTACCTAATACACACGACACGGAGAGAAGAAGGAAATGACAAGAGATCTCGGAAATATGATAATGGTTCCCCCCTTGCCAAAGAACATGCATCCCACACAACATGAAGGACGAAGACAAAGCAGAGCCAAGGAGATACAGAAAACATTTGGACAAGATAAAGCAGCAGTTTTTGTAGAGGCTGCTAGACTCAAATGCAGGAAAGGATTCACTGCAGTTGTAGTAAATCACACAGAAGAATGTGTAAGAAGGGCCACAATAAAGACAGAATATGCAGAAGCAGCAGAAGAAACGGCGATAGTACTTGCAATAACACAAACTGAATCAAACATAATAATCAGTGACTCACAGGCAGCCATCGGCAACTATGCAAATAGCCGAATCTCCTCAGAGGCACTACACATATTATTGAAATGAGCCAAGAAAATAAAAGACAAACACGTTCAATCACAATGGGCACCTCCCCATACTCCGACCTCAGCCGGGGACGGCGGAAACAACGAGGTGGCACACAACGCAGCTCGAGGGCTAACCGATTGAGTTGCGACCAACATTGGTGCCGTCAACTCGGGTGCCGCCGAAGAAGGTGAGGATGGTGATTCGGAGTGGGGAGACAGATTGGCCAATTACAAAGATATAACAACACATTATAAAATGCAGAGGTGTATTTATCCACCACTAAATAAATAACTAAATGAATCGCAGTCTCTCCAGTGGCAGCAGTTACAATCAAGGCCATACCGTAATCCAGTAATGTGGAATTCACTATATCGAGATACAAGACAAACGAATGCAAGTCATGCGGCTCAAGAGCAACTCTTAAGCATATGCTGTGGGAATACCAAGGGCTGACGAGTAGCAACGAGGAGACAGCCTCTAGTGAAAGCCTCCGCACGCGTTGGTGTGCCCTGTTGCTCAGCTCAGCCCTAGAAGATCAACTGTGGGCAGTCTCAGCTTAGCCCCAGAAGAACAACGGTGGGCAGTCCAGCGGGCCCACCACGCCGCCAGAGCCCAAGGGCTCGTGGCAGACGCCTAGGCAGAGTCAAGCCAACGCAATTAACTTGCCGAACAAAAATAAAGTTTTTACCTACCTACCTACCAAGACATAGGCGGCTAGATAGATAGATAGATAGATAGATAGATAGATAGATAGATAGACAGGCAGACAGACAGATAGATAGATAGATAAATAGATTAGAAAGATAAATAGATAGATAGATAGATAATTAGATATATACTGTCAAAGTGGCAAATGTATGACAAGAAATGCTTCGCATAAAAGGAAAAAAACACCGCATATCCACGGGATGAATGATGATGACTGGGCGAAGCTCCGGAGGGAATCATCGGTAAACCGTGAATCTTCTGTGTAATTCGCCCAGTCTCGCCGCACTAAATCGAACGATTGACTTCCACCAATGACACTCGCCATATGTGACGTCATTCCTATTTTATAACAGCGCCCTTCATTATAATTGCACCATCGCCCGCTTAAGGGGACGCTAGCACAAACGCGTTAGAAACGTGCAGTACTCTCTAGTAAGGGGGAGAGGCCACAGCGTCTTACGCAGCCGTTTACACATGCCGGAACGTGCACCGCGTTTGCCGACGCCATCACATGACTGCTGAGAGAGTATAACCCCCGTATTCATAAACGCTCCTCGACTTGAACTTGACTTGCCACCGCCTTCAACGCGTTTCGAACGCGCTGCCCAAGGCGGTGGCAAGTAAAGTTCAATTCGAGGAGCGTTTATGAATACGGGGGTAAGGCGGAGAGGCCACAGCGTCTTACACCAGCTTCTTACTCGGGCCGTAACGCGCTAGCACAAACGCGTTAGAAACGCGCAGTCTTTCGTTAATGTTGGGTATTTATTGTCATCGTGGTGCGTGTGTCCATGTGCGCTTCGTGGCGTAGTGGCTAGCGCCGCGCGTTCGGAAGCGAGGGGTCCCTGGTTCGATTCCGCGCTACGAACACAACTTTCGGATTTTTTTTCCATGAAAGTAGACGTGGCTACCTACTACTACGACGACGACTACTACTACTACTACATACTACAGAGGAGGGACAGACCCACACCCTAAGGAGCTTCGCCCCTAAAAAAGAAACGCTCACTCGCGTGTCCGCACGCTACATAGAAACTCGTAGGCACCAGCCCCCACACACACCACATACAGCCACATGGATTCGTGCAGACAAAACTCAACGCATTCAGGATATCACAAACACACACATGAACTCGCGGACACACAACACATACACACACGCACGCGCCCGAACACAATGTAAGAAAACGCATACACGCACGAGCACACACAATACACGCATTAACTGGCACACGCACAACACCAACACTCACAAATGCGCACAACACACAAACTCACAAGCACGCGCTCACACACAACACAGGAAAATAGCACCACTAACAATATGCAGACGCTACACAAAGATCACGTACGCGTACACACACAGTACAAACACACGTGCATTCGCGTGCACACAACAAAAAGTTGTCGCACTTTCACTGGAAAGGCGAAGCATCAATTGCGATAGCAAATTTGTAGAGAGATATACGGAGCAATAATAGTAGCTTTATCAGCTGTATAAACTTGGACATGCCGCAGCACCGGCAACACGCAGAACTGTTGTCGACGCCGTCGGCGTTTTGCCCGCGCTCGCACAAAGCGCGTGCGGCGTTGGTGACTGCTGGAGCCTCTGGGGGCGGCTCGGAGGTTTTCGACATCAAATCGGGACACTGGTCGAGCAGTGTCGGAAGTCTTTACCACCTTCTCGCCTCCCAACGTTTTTATATAAATACGCACTTGGTGCCGCAGCTAAACGTCGCCTCCCTTCCCCCCCCTCGCCATGGCCTCTCGCGCGTCGGAAGAAGGCGCGTTGGCTCTACATATATGGTGATTGCAAAGGGGGAAAGAGAAGCCTACTGAGCACGGCGCAGAACGCGCGTTTGTTCTCCGCCGTGGGTTCACTCCCCGTGCAAGCGCCCGTCCCTCGCGCCCTTTCACTCGCACATATACAGCGTTCGGCGCGCGGCGACGATTTCATCTCCATTGACGTCATACGGAACCTCACGGCGACGACGACGGCGACGCCGACGGGAGAAATCTGCTTTGGAGTGTCCATATAATTGCTATCGCAATAAAAAAAGTTGGCCGCATATCTGCTTGCTTCGCTGCAAATGACATCGAAAGACGATAGTCTTCTGCCACCCCTGATAAGTAACACCCTCTCTTGTCCACCCTCCCTCCCCTCACGCTCTTCCCCTCCCCTCTCACTCCTCCCATGATGGATGCAATGGAGATTTTGCTGAATTCAATTCAAATTTACCGCGTTCGCCCTGCTCTCGCGCCATCTGTTGGGACCTTTTATTACCGTTGACTTAAAGCCGGCTGCAGAGCCGCGGCTTCAGTCGGCATCTTTTAACGCGTAGCGTTTCTTACACCATTTCTAACGCATTCGATGCCATTTCTAAAGCATTGATTTTTCATTTACTAACGCAAAAACCAGTACAATATGTATTCCTAATTAAATGAACGCTACGGATTACGGTTATGTGCCTCAAAACTCTGTACTGCTAAATTAGCCATCCTATACTCCGTTTCATACATCTGCCAGGTGCAACGCTGTAAAAGCTGCGCAAGAAGTACGGCCATTAAAATGTATTACTCCGCGCGTTCCGTCTATGCAGCGGTCTATGTTTCGCTGCGCGCCAGCGGCGTTTGCTCGCGCGAGCTTGCACGTGAGGCTGTAGCGACGGGCTGCAAATAAAACGCGCATAGCATGGCATTTTCAGCGCAGCTTAAGAAACTAGGGTCTTTAGAGTTACGTATCTATGTATTTTCTATTAAAGGAACACACCTCCTAATACTTACCTAGTGATGTTGCGCCTCAGATATGCGTAATATTTACTTTGTGATCGATTACGTTCACAAGTATGAACAGCCGTACGAGTTTAAGTAGTGTGGGCGGTAAGCAAGTGGTCCAATTTTGGCCGGGTGGCTGAATCGGGTGACAGACAGACAGACAGACAGACAGACCAAATTTTCAGTGTTTAAGTTCCCCAAGAAAGACTATCGTCTTTAAAAACGACACACTCGCATGCCCGCACAACACTACCAAACACGCCACACGGAACACAGATTCGCATGATGGCGTACCAACCACCGCGCTCACACAAGTCACAAAGTCGCGCATAAGGAACACTAAATGACGACGACAGTTTTTGGTGTTCTATCGAAACGCACATACCGTTCCGTCAATGAAGCCAAACGTGCGCGGCAACTGCTATTGAAAACTATTCAGAAATGCCTCCGTAATTGCTTGAGTTATTGGAAGCATTTTATCGAAATATATCATTTATATTGGGAGCCAAAGCACCATCAAAATAAAGACAGTAAGTTCTTTGTACTTCCTGCATATTCTTTAACCAAACATCTCCGTCTGCATGGTAGCGTATGCTTGAACCTTTAGATCTGCGTTTGAATGTTGGTTAGTAACAGTTACCAGCACACCTCTAGTGGTAGCGGAGTGGGTGGCTTTATACCCCTGTCACACGGCACGTGTAGTGTCATTCGAGGCGAATAAGTTTATGCGTTAATACCCGCCGTGGTTGCTCAGTGGCTATGGTGTTGGGCTGCTGAGCACGAGGTCGCGGGATCGAATCCCGGCCACGGCGGCCGCATTTCGATGGGGGCGAAATGCGAAAACACCCTTGTACTTAGATTTAGGTGCACGTTGAAGAACCCCAGGTGGTCCAAGTTTCCGGAGTCCCCCACTACGGCGTGCCTCATAATCAGATCGTGGTTTTGGCACGTAAAACCCCATAATTAAATTTATGCGTTAATGCCAATTTTGTTGATTCAACATGGACATAGTGAATGACTTTCACAGCTAATGGACTTCGCCCATTGAATGAGTTTCCCGAACTCACTCATTGTTTAATCTCTACCACAGGAGCTTGGGTGGAGCCACCAACTTGATTGGGGGGCCTTCGGCTTCCAGGAATCTTTTTCCTCAGGACCTTTTTAATAAACTTCTTGTCAAATGTCAACTGTAAAGAATGTCATTGCGTGATTTGAGAAAGGTCTGCTCAAAACGCCACCGTAAATAAAAAGAAGTTTAAACACTGTAAAAAATTGCTGTGGTTTAGCTTTGGTTAACCCTGGTCGATAGCGAAAGCATCACTGCCCTGGCTAGGCCAAATGTCGAGCTGTGGCCGAGGTGTGGTTTGGCAATGATATACAGACATGTTTGCAATGAATACAGTGTTTAGTCTTGATTTTTTTTATTCTTATGAACACACTGCGGTGATCAGTAAAGCAGTGATACGTGGTTACAACTCGCAGCCGGGCCCAACTCGGTCAACGCGACAATGTCCCCTATCAGGGCTTCGTTAAGGCCTAAATATAGTCCGACGTAGCGTGAACGCGCGCACACGCTAACGCGCGCGTTATCACGTTGGCGAGAACAACAGTGGTTATAGTTCGACCGATGGTTCGACGTACTGGCGCCGCCGACATAACCGGACGTGCGGCCAATGCGCTCCGACACGCCCGGCGTTTGATGATGCTCGCCCGCGTGCTGATGGACTATGAACGCGCCTTAATGCTCTCTTGTGGTTTGACCTCAAGCTCTCAAGGTGAAAACTGTTGAGTCACCAATGGGTGCCCGAGGTAGCGTAATGAAGCTTTTGCTTCAAAAAATATATGAAATTAACAGCACTAAAGAATTTTTGAATGAGGTGTAAAACAAAGTTATGAACATTCCTCAGAGATTCCTATTGCACACGAACAAGAAGTTGGAAAGACGCTGCAGAGATTGCCATGGTGCAGTCAGTCATAAAACTTTATTCTCAGTACTCGGAGTGATGGGTTCTGCAACTCCACCAGATGGCCTTCAGTCTGTGCTGAAGGCGACCTCTTGGGCTCGCGCTGTGACCCGGACTTGTACTTCCGGATCAGAGCTGGCCAGCAGGGTCTCCCACTTTTGCGAGCCTACAAGCTTCTGGAGTTCTTCGGGTGGGGTGTCTGCGGGGCAGTTCCAAAAGATGTGTTCCATTGTGGCTCTCTGACCACATTTCGAGCAATCGGGTTTGAATTCGTCTGGGTTGATGTGGTGCATTCGTACCGGGTTTGGAAGAGTATTGGTTTGAAGTTGTCTCCATTTAACCTCTTGAGCTTTGGTAAGACTTTTGTGAGGTGGCGCTAGCGTTTGTCTAGCTAACTTAAAGTACTGGGTGATTTCCTGGTAACTGATGAGAGCTTCTCTAGTGCGTTCCGGGCTCGAGTCGTTGCTCACGGCTCGGCCGATAGATCCTCGAGCCATACTGTGAGCAGCCTCGTTCCCAGGGTTGCCAGAGTGAGCCGGTACCCAGATCAGTTCCGCATCCCCCCGGTTTTCGGGGTAGTTTTGGAGGATTTTGAGAGAGGATTTTGAGATTCTTCCTCTAGAGTAATTATTAATGGCAGTTTTGGAATCACTTATAACTGTTTCAATTTTGGGGTTAGTTAAAGCTAGTGCTATGGCCCCTTCCTTCGCAACGTTGGAATGTTTGAATCTGACTGTAGCTATTGATATCGGTTCTCCGTTTGCCGCGGAGACCGCTATCGCGAAGGCGTTGGTATTGCCGGGGTATGCCGCCGCATCAACATACGCCACGTCCTGCCTTTCCTCGTATTTCTTTGCTAGAGTTTTGGCTCTAGCTATTCTCTTACCCTCGTGGTAGGAAGGATGCATGTTCTTTGGTAGAGGTTTGATAGTTATGGTGTTTCTAATCTTTGGGGGAGTTTCTGCACGTCCTCCACCAAGGGTGCAGCGTTTTTACCTATAGCCTTTAGTATTTCTCTACTGGCTGTCGTTCGGGTTAGTCTGAGCTCTTGTGCCCTCCGGTGGACCTCGACAAGCTCGTCCAAGGTGTTGTGCATTCCTAGCTGTAATAGTTTATCGGTAGGCGTGTTGATTGGGAGCCCGATGGCTGCTTTTTAAGCTTGCGTAATTAGTCCGTCAATCGCTTGTGTTTCCCTCTTTGAATTCAGGTACGGGAGCGCATATGTAATTTGCTGATTACAAAGGCTTGGACTAGTTTGCATAGGTCATGCTCTTTTACCCCTGTTCGCTTGTTGGCTATTCTCCTAATGAGCCTGATAGTTTGTGTTGTGGCGTGTCTTAATTTTTCTATGGTGATGTGATTACTGCGGTTTTCTTGTACATACATGCCTAGGATTCGTAGAGTGCTTACTCTTTTGACCGGCTCTCCTTGTACCAGGATGTTGAGATCCGGGATGGGGTAGTCAGTTGCTTTTTTGCCTCTTGGGATGTCACGCTTGACCAGTAACTCGGATTTAGGTTGTGAGCAGCTAAGGTCAAGGATTTCTACATGAGGTTCTATAATATCGACTGCTCTTTGCAGGGTATCTTCTATGTCACTATCTCGCCCTTTGGTAGTCCATAGGGTGATGTCATCCGCATATAAGGTGAACCTCAGATTAGGTACAGCTCTTAGTTTAGCCGGCAGGTTTATCAGGGCCAGGTTGAAGAGGAAGGGTGAGAGCACCGAACCCTGTGGGGTTCCGCGGTCACCCATGCTGATGGGATCTGAGTTCGTGCCGCCAGCCGAGATCTCGGCCGTTCTTTCCATTAAAAAAGATCGGACGTAGTTCTATGTTCTGGGGCCCGGTTTAATTTTGGAAAAGTTGGTAAGTATACTTTCATGCGTGACATTTTCGAAGGCTTTATTCAGATCTAAGCCCAGGACTTCCCTGACACAGCTGCTACGTGGGATGATTTCTTCGCTAATGAGGAGCATGATGTCCTGCGTAGAGAGATGCGCTCTGAAGCCTATCATTTCGTTTGGGAGAACGTTGTTGTCTTCCACGTACGCCATGAGCCTGTTTAAGAGCATGTGCTCCATGAGCCTGCCTAGGCACGACGTAAGGGAGATTGGTCTGAGATTTTCAATGTTCATCTTTTTGCCTGGTTTTGGGATAAAGATGATTCTGGCGTGTCTCCGTTCTTGCGGAATGTCCCCTTTCTCCCAATACGTGTTGATTAGGTTCGTAAGGGCCGTAACCAACGCAATGTCTAGATTTTAAGGGTTTTGTTAGTCACACCATCGGGGCCAGCTGCTGACGTGATTTTAAGTTGCCCGAGGGCGTGGCATGTCTCTGCTATACTGAATTCGTGGTCTAATTCCGGGTTTTCCTCACCTTCATACCACGGGTACGGATTGGGCATCGGATGCGTATTGATGTATCTGTCTTTGAGGCTCTTTATGAGATCATCCGCAGTGCCCTCGTGTTGATGCGCGATCTGAATGAATTTGTTTCGCTGGGCTGACTTGGAATGCGTAGGGTCAATGAGATGTCTAAGCAAGAACCAAGTATTCCAGTTGCCTAGCTGACCGTTGACCCGATCACATACCTGTCCCCATTGCTGTCTTTCCAAATCCGCGGCGTATTCTGCAATTTGCTTTTCTAGTTTGGCTATTCGTTTCCTGAGTTTGCGGTTGTGTTTCTGAGACTTCGAGCGCTTTTGCAGCCCTAGATGCGCCTCCCACAAGTGCTTTAACTTGGGGTCAGTCGTGTGTTGCTCATTCACCGCTTCCGTGACTGCGGTGTGGCTTTGTACGTCCTGTTTAAGCTCGCGGGTCCAATCACTGAGGTCCTCGATGTCAATCGGAGCCTTACTATCCCTGGCTTTGCGGAAATTATCCCAATTGGTGATTCTGGCTTTAGGTGGCCGTGGTTTGAATGGTGCTGTTTTCACTGTTGTTTCGAGCAGGTAGTGGTCGCTACCCATTGTGAGCCCAGTGTTTACCCACGTGGCCGTAAGTACGTTCTTGGTGAGTGTGAGATCTGGGGTTGTATCTGCAGTTATGCTGTTTCCTATTCTGGTAGGGGTGCCTATGTCATTGAGTGTAGTTAGACCTAGATCCTGTATGGTTTTCCAAAGGACTGTACCTTTATATTGGGCCTTTCTGTACCCCCAGGCAGGATGTGGCGCGTTGAAGTCTCCGACTATGAGTAACGGCGCTTTGTCGGCGAGCTTGACCGCTTTACGGAGTAAGCCGGATATGGCGCAATTGCGATCGCTGGGTGGAGTATATATATTAAGAATGAAGACATTTCCATCACCCTTCTTCCTTGGCGGAATTTCTATCATCGTGTGCGTGACCGACATGTGATCAAATTCGTGTTGTATGGCCGCGATGTTTCTCTGGACTAGAGTTACCGCGACCAGACGACTACCTCCTTGTGGATCCGCATTCGCGGGTATAAAAGAGGTGTAGCCTGCGAGACGGGCGGGTAAGGTAGCTTCTTGAAGTGCGATTACATCTGGCTTGTTGGTGGCGTGTTGGACTCGGAAGAGCAGGTCACTACGTTTGTTTTTGTAGCCCCTGCAATTCCACTGCCAAATTCTAAGGCGCTGAGGTTGCGGGGCCATGTTGGCGAGGGTTGTGCGGTGCTAAACTTTGCAGGATTAGTTGCAGCTGTTGCTCAATGCGCTCAAAGCGTTGGTCCAGGTGGTCAAAGCGTTGGTCTATGCACTCAAAGCGCTGGTCTATGCTATTGAAGCGTTGGATGGTTTGGTCAGTGAAAAGGCTGAAAGCTGCTTTAAGCGCGTGGATTTCTTGGTCGTATTTATCTAAGCGCGCATTGATGCGCTCTAGAGCCTTGGACGTTACCTGGAACCTAGACCTGGGCACCGGTTCGCCCTCGCTAGAGGTTTCAGCTAGTTTTTTAGCGGCGGTATCAATGCTTTCTGAGGACTGTCTTTTTTGAGTACCTCGATTAGCATCCGTTTCCATGTTGGTTGTCAACCCGCTGGTAGACGGGAGAGATGTGGAGGCACAGGGTAGTTTCGCCACTTGGGGGGCGGGGGGGGGGGTGGCTCAAAGAGGCGAATTTAGGCGGGGAATTTTGGTTCTCGGCCTTTTCCACCTTCGCTTTTTGCATTTGCGCGATAGTGTCGAGCAGTTTTTTTGTATATAGCCTTACACTCCAGAAGCTCGCGTTCCCTCGTATGAGCGTGAGAGACCCTAGCTGCCCAGCTCACCTGTTTGTCCGCTTTCCTGGAGCTGCTGCTGCTTCTTGACCTCGAGGTCTTCTCAGACTTCTTGTTGTCGTGGCTGTTGCTTGTCTTGCGGTTGCTCTTGCCGCAAGTGCCGCCGGATTGGTTACTGCCGGCTTTCTTCATTTCTTCAAGGGGCGGGAAGGAGGCTGATCTGTCCCTGGATCGGCTGGAGCTGTGCCCTCGGCTGGCAGATCGTCGTCGGGTTCTTGAGCGGTGGCTCCTAGATTTCTCCTTCTTTACCGAGTGGTCCCTGTAGTCTTTTTCATCTTCATCGTCGTCATCTGACGATAGAAGTAGGTATCTGTTGCTCGTCGTAGTCGGTGGGGGTAAAGAAGGCAGGGCCTTCTTGTGTTTAGTAATGAAACGTTGCTTACAGTTACGGCTGCCTGTGGCAGGCACGCGGTCGCATATGATGCAGCGTGCTTCACAGTTCGGGAGCCCTCCCTCCGGTGGTGGTGGGTGCTCTTCTCCGCAACGGCGGCACCGTTGCGTTTGGGGTTGATAGCAGACGTCGGCTCGATGACCGGTTCTTATGCAGTTGTAGCATGTTTCCACTCTCTCCCTGAAGGGAAAGCAGTTGAAGGGAATACACTGGAATTTGACGATTCTCGGGAGCTTTCTGCTGGCAAAGGTGACCACCACGGCCCTGGATTGTCCCATTCGCCTCGCAGATAGAATCTGGAGTTTCGGGTCCTCGATGGTGTATAGTTCAATGATCTCTTCCGCCGACTCGTCTCCCAACGCTCCATAGATGACTCCGCGTACGGCGTTGTCGGGACCCGGGACGTAGGCCATGACTGGGTGATCCGCATCGTTGATGCGGATACCGGGGAGTTTGAGGTAGAGTTGGGCGCGTTCGTCACTCGGGGTACTGATGGTAAAAGTGCTGTTGTACGGGTTAATCCGTAGCTGGTCTTCGTTCCTGATCACCGGCATCGGGAGATTCAGTTGCGCGCACACCGTCGCCAGCAGTGCGCCGGGGGAATAGTGCGTAAATTTAAATTACGCGGTCTGACAACAATCGTGCGGTCGTCACGTGGTAGGCGTGGGATGGTTGGCCTCTTCTTTCTCTCGGCTGTCTTTTTCCGACTGATGACTTACTTGCCGTTGTTGTGTGTCTTGTCAGCGGTCGAACTCGCTGAGTCGGTCGGTTGCAGGGGCGCGTTGAGGGCACGGCGCTCCGCGGCCTCCCTGCGCTCGCGTTGGTAGAATTCTTCATGCCTCTTGCTGACGATTGTCTTCCATTCGGCCCCTTGAAGGACTGCCGGCGCGATCGTTTCCCCTTCTGCGGTGTATGGCATGACGTGCGCGAAGCTCGGTAGAGTCCCGGCACGTTCGGCAGACGCCCGGCGCGCTCGGCACGCACGGACGCCGGCGAAAGCCGGCGTTCCCACACGAGGTCAGAGCAAGAAGTCCCGTAAAATGGCAAAAAGGCGGTCCTACCTGGCGAGACCAATATTCACAGATGCAGCACACTTAGCGGAATCCGATGTGCATACTTTGGATCACGTGTCCAGGCTTGTAACACCAAGCATAGGCAACATTGTCGGAGCACGACGCGGACGCGTCCACACTCTGCCATGGTACAGTGTATTCTTTGGAGCCAATGTTAGTTGGCTCAACGCAACATGGCCATCGTTCATAATCCCCGCATTTGCGCTGGCAGCATTCGTGCCTTTCCCACAACTTCGTCTTTGTTTCATCATCGAGAAGAGCAAGGCAGCTTTCACAAAGCACTCCGCAAGCTACACGGGCCTGTTATTTCAAGATGCGAACCCAACACATTTATTGGCCAACTAACGCGTTTTTTTTTTACCTTGTCGTGGTAACGCACTTTTAGGTTCACGAAACCCCTTTCACGTGCTCAGTCGAAACGTAGCCTTGCGACTGTAGCACTTTCTATTCAATTGTCACCGTGTCCGAATTACTTGCTCTGGCGCGTTCCGACCGGCGCGAAAGATTACACGAAATGCGCAGCAACTGCAGAGCTTATCCAAATCCACCGCACTCCATGAAGCGACTCGAGGCGGCCCTAGTGCGGCGTGCGCAAACACACTCTCTTCTGACCCTCCACATACAGCACTACATACAAGGCAAGGACGGGCCTCCCACCTGTGTGGCCTGCGGTGGTTTCCCGGATAACGCCAACGTTCTGTGGGATTGTCCGGGTGCCCTTGCAGCCTTGCGCAGGAGCTTCAGTCAAATACCTACTACACGAAGACCTGCGGCCCTGTAGGGGTGGCTGGCGGACTCCTCCCCAGACATTATGAAAGCACTGCTCGTACACCTTAAACCTCTGGGCCAGTCTGAAGATTAGGCCTCGCTCTTTTTGGTGGACCCGGACCGGGGTCTATTTTAAAATAAAGTTGTTCGTTCTCTCTCTCTCTCTCTCGCCGCGTGCCGGACTTATATAGCACCTATAATATCCAACCAGTAAGAGGCGCTGCCTTCACCAACATGCGCTGACTTCGCATAATCTATCTAGGCTGGTACAAAATCCACACTTATTATCTCGGACATTAGGTATGCATCACAAGATTATCCTGCGCTGCCAGAGGCTATGCATATAATTTAGCATAATAATGTCGTTACAGATACGCATATGCCCACACAAAACGCACTCCAAGCAAGTCATCATCATCATCATCAGCCTATATTTTATGTCCACTGCAGGACGAAGGCCTCTCCCTGCGATCTCCAATTTCCCCTGTCTTCCCCCAAGCAAGTACGAGCACACAAAGCGCATACACTATACCCGGCGACAACTTTCTGTGGCAGCACAGCCAAAGCTACGTGGATGGAGCGAGCGTGGCTGTGTTACTACGCCAAGTAGTCCCAACCTATTCCTGGTGATTTCAGTTCAGCTTTCTTTAGTGGAGCACTTCTCGTGAACACATTACTTCAATATTTCCTATGATTTTACGCTTAGCCGTGCGCTATTGAACTGCAGGTGAAAAGCGCATACACATCATTGCAGTGCGCACCGTTAACTGCAATTATGTCCTATGGCAATCGATAAAATATTTTCTACACCGAAGGAGCGTATAAGTACTCTTATTAAAGCAAGCAGCTTCTATCTTTTGAAAAACCACGGCGCACACAGGCAGGACGCAATTACAAGTCGCACTTAAATGAAAGAAGCCACTTCTTGAATTCCATGGCATACAAGACCGGCATTCTCGGTTATGCATTTTTGGGGAATGGATAAATGAATTCATTTACTCAGGAAAGAGACATCCGAAAGTCGCTGCCAGATACAATACAATAACTTTCACGAGACTAACCTTGGTGGCGTGAGACGCCGCCGGCGTCTACGGGCAGCAGCATTGCTGGCACGATATTTTCGCGCAGTCAAATGAAGGTTCTCGGCCTCATAGTGGACCACTGCCACGCAGTAACGCAAGCGTACAAATGAGACTGCTATACTCGGCGACAGCTTTTCTTGACAGCACTGTGGAAGCTACAGAGCTGAACCGCCTGCATGCGCGTGCGCCAGGAAATAGTACCTGTTTTATTTTCTGATTCTAAGAGTTTCTTGGCCCGAATAAATAAAACTTTCTTCATTTTAAACATAGAGCAAGTATGGGCAGCTGTTCATGGAAAAAAAGTTAGCGTGCGCCTTAATTTTTTTTTCTTTTTATTTCTTGGATGGCACCAAGTTTTGGCGCCGCCTGCTGGTGGCTCTCGCAGTAAACATGGCGTCCCCGGTGCGGGCGGTAGCGTGTGTGGCCGCAAACACTCCTTTTCGTTCTCCGAGGAGGCTATACTCTAAATGTGACAAGAAATATGTCTCCAAACAAACCAAGCAGGTTGTGTGCAATGTCTATGCTGGAGTAAGGCGCCGTCAGCCCGAGCTGTCGACGAATACGTTTTGCTAAACACACTAGCCCTGCGAGCTAGCGGAAACCGAAACTGAAACTGAAATCGGTTGCTAGCTGCCGGACTACTTGCGTAGTAACACAAATGTGCGGAGGCCCCGCCTCCGTAGCCTTCACTCCAATGTAGAGTTAGTATATTCTAGGCACTATAGTAGAGTGTACTAGACCATGGTCGAGTGGGCCGAACGGCGCTCTGCCGCTGAGGCGCCGCGTGTGGAAAAATAGTACGAGGGCGCTGCGAGCGAACTGGATTGGGGCGAAGACGCGCTCCGCGGCATATTCAACGTACTTTCGCTGCGGGCGGCGAGGCCGATTGCACATAGTACGCTCTTAAAATAGTGCTTTATTTCAACTGAAAATTTATGTTTACACCATTTTGCCAAACATATATATTTGAGTCATGGGTTATACAACGCAACGTCTTCAATTTTGGTGTCGTTAGTCAAGCGCGTCGTCTGCTAGCGAGCGCAGGGACGCTCAGTTTTTCTCGCAGAACCTCTGTGCAGTACACTTTTTTATGTTTTAGTTCCTTCGGTGTGCCCATGACTCTTGATGGCCAGTACCAAATGTAGTTTAAGCCAGGTGACTGCTGTTTTTACCACTGTCCTCTAAAAGTAACTGGTATCTCCGCACCATGAAGGCTACGTTGAAAATTTTATTATTGATACCGTGTAATTTTACGCGCGCTTCTTGTTGCTGGATATTGATCATGAAACTTTGAGTAACAGCGCAAACAGACTACCACAAGAAGACGACCACAAGACGTCTGTTTGCGCTGTTACCCAAAGTTTCAAGATGTACCAACTCGTATTGATTGATATTGATCAGGGACAATGATAGAGGAAAACAATATTAGAGTGAAGTAAACCAGGTTTATTAACTGCGTGGCGTGAAGAATGACCAATGTGTTTCTAGGTAATTAAATCAATGGGTATATCGACATATATATTCACGATATATATGTAAGGGAAAAAAATAACAAATCTTCGAAATGCAATAATTGAAAAAGTGAGAGCTCTCGACCGGAACAAGCGCACGTGATTGCAGTAAAAAAAACACCTGTGAATACTGCAAATAAAACTCGCATTCGCAGAAATAATAGGTATAGCAGGCAAAGCCATCGTATATATATATATATATATATATATATATATTCATGTGTGTGTGTGTGTGTGTGTGTGTGTGTGTGTGTGTGTTTGTGTTTGTGTTTGTGTGTGACCAAGTGTGCACGACGCCGAATAGTCGTTTCCGTTCGAATGTAACGCATCACAGCAGTATTGAAGTCTCAATAGTGAGTGACTGCATGCAAGTGAGGACTGTTACGCCGAATGATTTGCTGCCGGAGAGTCGTGGCTGTTGCGCAGAGGCGCAGTTCCTGAGAGAATTAACGGACGGGTGGTAATAAGTCCTGCTGAACAAGTTCCTAGCTCTCAATCAGTATAAACCACACTTATCTTCTTCAACGAACGCAACATATCTGCACATATCTCTACGTGTATGTGAGACATGCCGTTCCTTTAATTGTTTCATTATGGTCGTTATGATACTGCACCAAATAACTGAAAGCAGCTGTTTATAATATACAAGCTGCTGTCTTGAGCGGTCATACATTTGGGAACGGCATTACATTTAAGCATGAAATGTAGGATAAGCGTAACATGTTTTTCTCGGAAATCAGACTCGAGAATAATTTATGTTGTTGACGCCCCCACGAAATAAGCCGAAGAACGCAGCCACCTGCTTTTTTCCTTTTTTAATATAAGCAAATTCTTCGGTTTTACGTGCGAAACCACGATTATGATTAAGGCACCCGGTTTATATAGTTTTCACCACCTGGGGTTCTTTAACGTGCACCTAAACTAGAAGTACACGAGTCTTTTTCCATTACATTCCCATCGAATTCCGCGACCTGGATTGAACCCGCGAGCTCAAGAACGTATCCACTATACGCATGTAGCCACTAATTAAGCTACCGCGCAGGCTTTCTTTTTCTTTTTTTTGAAGTATCGACTGGAAAAAAAATTCCACGTACGGCTTACGGCCAAAGATTAGCATATAGAATGGCAGCTTTAGGCTGTGGGACCAAATATCTTTGTACACATCTTTTATATTATTGCCTATTAAAATTCCCCTTTGATTTGAAATAATTAACTAAAACCGTTTTCGGCGCTCGAGGTCCGACTGCAACAAATGACCCCGTACCAATTACTCCGCATTCTGTTACGCGAGAAAGGCGGAAATTTGAATGGAATGTTGCGCTGCAGCTTTTTTTTTTTCTAAAACAATACTTCCCGAAAATCTGAGGACAAGGCGCCGGATGGTGCAGCTATGTTTTATTTGTTTGAAGCGGCAAGCAGGAAGGTTACATATGTTTCTCCTTCTGCGTTTCGCAGGACCTACTGATGAAAAACTTTCTGCGCAACATTACACACGAGAGATACATGCTGCTTGAAGAACGAGAAAAATATTTTTTCTCCGAAGGGAACCGTACAATAACATAATAGTATGAAAGCCGACACTGCGGCCGCAATGCACGCGCAATCACCGAGCGGTATTAAGAAATAATAATAAATAAATAAAGAACAGAAAGAAAGGAATTTATTCTTAAGGCATAAATACATGTCATTTGTAATTATGAACCCCATATGAGCGGTCTGAACGCAAATACCAGCGCGCGAAGTAGTACGAATGACCCTGCCGAGCAGTATCGCCAGCAGTTTCCAACGGCGCGACCTTGATGCGGCCCAATCCACTTCGACCGCAGCGCCGCCCCAGTATTTTTCCACGTCGGGCGCCTCACTGTCAAAGCATGCGCCGCCCCAGCCGCTCGTCCCACTCGACCATATTCTAGTACACTCTACTCCAATGTCAAGAAAAGCTGTCGCCGAGTATAGTGTTTTAGCGCGACCGCGGCTGCGTCTGGTTCTACAAGCAGAACTTTTCAAGGTGACTGCATCCCCAATGTTGGGCGCTGTCATCGAAGAGCCGCGAGATCACTGACGCTCGTACACACGGACGCTTCCTGCGCTAAAGTTGAAATCTTGCCAAAACGAAATCCGTGACACTGAGCAACCGAGAATACCGACCCTGTATGTCATGGAATAATGAAATGGGCACTTTCTTTTACGTACAGTTCGTAATCGCAGTTGGGCTTGCACAGCTGGCGGACTAGCGCGTGACGGCCAGGTTCCCGGCGTCTAGGTGGCTGGCCATCGCGACCAGCGAAGCACTTGCGCTGGATGTATCAGTTGCTCGCTACACATGCAACACCAGTCCCCGTTATCGTATGCAGCCAACCAAACATTTCGCAACACACCGCTGCCACGGTACGCTTCTGATAGATCAATTCAGACGAGCTTACACGCAGTCGCTCATGCTTACTGCAGCTTATAGCCACGATATCTTTGTTTAAAGGAGCAGAAAAACCAGATGGGAACACCGCAAAGATAAAAAACGAGAAACACCAAGAAGCGGAACTCCTTGACGCAGCAAATTTCTTATTTATTACGAAAACTTGGAGGACGCTTAAGCTTCCCCTTAGAAAGTGCAACGCGATAGCATTCAGAGATCCCTGATTGCTTCTCCACCGACAAGGACTCCTAGAAAAAGATGTACCCCGAATCGTCCAAGCTCTCCTAATCAGCAAATTAACCTACCTTTAACTCTTACTTTATATAGTATACGTAGCACCATACCTCAGATGGTATATGGCTGAAAAGAACAAACTAAAATGTCTAATAAGGAAGGTTTACTAGCAGGCATTCGAACTACCAATAAGCACTAGCACAGAAAGACTACTGGCTTTAGCACTACAGAACACATTGGATGAACTCATAGAAACTGAGCGCATATCACAATATGAAGACTCTCCAAGACCAAGACAGGAATAAGTATATTAGAAAGATTGGGTATTACCTAATACACACAACATGGATAAAAGAAGGAAATGACAAGAGAGATCAGAAATATGATAATGGTACCCCCCTCCCCCCTCCCTGCCAAAGAACATGCATCCCACACAACATGAAGGACGAAGACAAAGCAGAGCCAAGCAGATACACAAAACATTTGCACAAGATAAAGCAGCAGTTTTTGTAGACGCCGCTAGACTAAAATGCAGGAAAAGATTCACTGCAGTTGTAGCAAATCACAAAGAAGAACGTGTAACAAGCGTCACAATACAGACAGAATATGCAGAAGCAGAAGAAGGAACGGCGATAGCACTTCCAATAACACAAACTGAAGCAAGCATAATAATCAGTGACTCACAGGGAGCAATTCGCAACTATGCAAATAGCCGAATCTCCCCAGAGGCACTACACATATTATTGACAGGAGCCAAGAAAATAATAAGACAAACACGTTCAATCACAATGGACACCTCCCCATACTCCGACCTTAGCCGGGGACGGCGGAAACAACGAGGTGGCACACAACGCAGCTCGAGGACTAACTGATTGAGTTGGGACAAACATTGGTGCCGTCAACTCGGGGGCTGCCGAAGATGGTGAGGATGGTGATTCGGAGTGGGGAGACAGATTGGCCAATTACAAAGGTATAACAACACATTATAAAATGCAGAGGTGTATTTAACCACCACTTCATCGAAAACTAAATGAATCGCAGTCTCTCCAGTGGCAGCAGTTACAAACAAGGACATACCGTAATCCAGTAATGTGGAATATACTATATCGAGATACAAGACAAACGAATGCAAGTCATGCAGCTCAAGAGCAACTCTTAAGCATATGCTGTGGGAATACCAAGGGCTGACGAGTAGCAACGAGGAGACAGCCTCTAGTGAAAGCCTCCGCGTGCGTTGGTGTGCTCTGCTGCTCAGCTCAGTCCCAGAAGATCAACTGTGGGCAGTCTCATCTCAGCCCCAGAAGAACAACTGTGGGAAGTCCAGCCGGCCCACCACGCCGCCAGAGCCCAAGGGCTCGTGGCAGACGCCTAGGCAGGTTGAAGCCAACGCAATTAACTTGCCGAACAAAAATAAAGTTTTTACCTACCTACCTACCAGACGTAGGCGGCTAGGTAAATAGATAGATAGATGGCTAGATAGATAGAAAGGATATATAGACAGATAGATGGATCGATAGATATATAGATAGATAGATAGATAGATAGATAGATAGATAGATAGATAGATAGATAGATAGATAGATAGAGACTGTCAAAGTGGCAAATGTATGATAAGAAATGCTTCGCATAAGAGGAAAAAAAAAACGCTCACTCGCGCGTCCGCACGCTACATTGAAACTCGTAGGCACCAGCCCCCACACACACCACATACAGCCGCATGGATTCGTGCAGACAAAACTCAACGCATTCAGGATATCACAAACACACACATGAACTCGCGGACACACAACACATACACACACGCACGCGCCCGCACACAATGTAAGAAAACGCATACATGCACGAGCACACACAATACACACACTAACTGCCACACACACAACACCAACACTCACGCATGCGCACACAAACTCACGAGCACGCGCTCACACATACCACAGGAAAACAGCACCACTAACAACATGCCTATGGACTTGCGCAGACGATATACAAACATCACCTACGCGTACTCACACAGTACCAACACACGTGCATTCGCGTGCACACAACAAAAAGTTGTCGCAGTTTCACCCGAAAGACGAAGCATCAATTGCGATAGTAAATTTGCAGAGAGCTTTACGGAGTAATGATAGTAGCTGTATAAATAAACTTGGACATGCAGCAGCACCGGCAACACGCAGAACTGTTGTCGACGCCGTCGGCGTTGTGCCCGCGTTCGCACAAAACGCGTGCGGCGTTGGTGACTGTTGCCGGAGCCTCTGGGGGCGGCTCGGAGGTTTTCGACATCAGAACGGGACACTGGTCGAGCAGCGTCGGAAGTCTTTACCACCTTCTCGCTTCACAACGTTTTAGGGGCGAAGCTCCTTAAAGCGGCACCCGTTCGTCCCTCGTCGTAGTCGTAGTGCGTAACCAGTCTTACGCTTTGACCTGCAAGGCGGTGCCGGTGGGAGATTTCTCCTGTGCGTTGTTGAACAATAAAAAAAGTTGTCGCAGTTTCACCTGAAAGGCGAAGCATCAATTGCGATAGCAAATTTGTAGAGAGCTATACGGAGTAATGATAGTAGCATTATCAGCTGTATAAACTTGGACATGCAGCAGCACCGCCAACACGCAGAACGGTTGTCGACGCCGTCGGCGTTTTGCCCACGTTCGCACAAAATGCGTGCGGCGTTGGTGACTGTTGCCGGAGCCTCTGATATAAATAGGTACTTGGTGCCGCAGCTAAACGTCCCCTCCCTCTCCCCCCCCACCCCCCACGGCCTTTCGTGCGTCAGAAGAAGGCGCGTTTGCTCTACATATATGGTGATTGTAAAGGAGGAAAGAGACGCCTACTTCTTCAGCCCTTAAGGGAGCACGGCACAGAACGCGCGTTTGTTCTCCGCCGTGCGTTCACTCCCCGTGAAAGCGCGCGTCCCTCGCGCCCTTTCACTCGCACATACAGCGTTCGAGATAGCGCCAACCTTTCCCTTTCCCTCAAGAACCACTTATCATCATCATCATCTCGCGGCGACGCATTCATCTCCATTGACGTCATACGGAACCTCACGGCGACGGTGACGGCGACGGCGACGGTAACGGCGACGGCGACGCCTACGGCAGAAATCTGCTTTGGAGTCTCATATAATTGCTATCGCAATAAAATTCGCAGCGTGCGCGTTAACTAAAAGCCGAATTCTTCTGTCTCTCATTCCCCATTAGCAGCCATTGGCATGTTCCAGTAGGAAACGTTAGTAGAAGTAGAAGTGTAAGTGTTAGCTAAAAGCCGACTTCTGCTGTCTCTCATTCCCAGTAGCAGCCATTGTTTACCTCCAAGGTAGTGCCTGGTGAGATTTTATGAATTGCTCAATAGATGGCGTTGTGTGTCCGTATATGTATGTATACCCATATATACATACATATGTATACGTATAGTATAACCGGAAGCCGACTTCCGCTTCCGGTTCCACTTCCGCTTCCGCTTCCGTGTCCACTTCCGGTTCCGCTTCCGGTTCCGGAAGCCAGCTTCCGGCTTCCGGAGAACGCTTCCGGCGTTTTATGAAAAAAAAAAATTCCGAAAGTTGTGTCCGTAGCGTGGAATCAAACCAGGGACCCCTCGCTTCCGAACGCGCGGCGCTAACCACTACGCCACGAAGCTTTTTTTTATTGCCGGTCTTTGGCACACACAGAAATACATAAATTCACAGAGAATCACAAAACAGAATCACAATCACAATATTCGTTAAATACGACCGCTCAACTTGTGCGGACGCGTACACGCTAAAATTGTCTCATCGTCAGTAATAATTCCACACGAGGCAAACATTCTGGGATACATTCTAGCAACTTTTGTTCTTCCACAAAGTCCCTTATGCTTTCTTTAAAATACTGGCGAGCCGCTCTTGCGTCGAGATCAGCGTGTCTTACTGCCATTCTGCATTTCCAAATGCTATGCAGGGCCATGAGCATTACCATATCGAATGGGGTGCCGTCATCACTTTCTATTGGCAAGTAGCGAATGTCATACGCATCGAGGGGGAATTATTTTTGATTGTGCGCTGGAGTACATCCCAAAGAAAAACAGCATCCCAACAATCCAGGAATACATGCTCAATTGTCTCCTCCTTTCTGCATATTATACAATGGGTGCCCCAGGGAACAAAAAACCCCTTTCAGCCATCCATGGTTTGACAGTGAGCGTGCCTGTGTGTAACTTAAAAAAAACATGTGGTTGATCCCTCTTATATAGGAATCGGTATAGAACACGAAAGTGAAACGTGTCTTCACAGAAGTAGTGTAATGTTTATTGCACATTGATATATAATGTCTATTGGTGTTTTGTGGCTAAAGCGCCCTTAGGCGTTGATGCACCCACGCTGACGCCTGGTGGCACGTCTCCTCCATCACGACTACCAACGTCGATGACCATGAGCAACCGTCGTGCATATGGAAGCTGCACTACGCTGCACACGCTAGCACAACGCGAAAGACGAAGCACGTAACTGACACACTAATACAACGCGCAAGACAAAGCACGTAACTGAATCGTCACCGAGTCAAATCAGAGCGTACAGCGCGTCGTAATTGCAGCCTCCGCGATCAACTTCAGAAACATTTTCAGAGCTAATTGCGGAGGCCACGCTCCGCTGTGCTGAGTACGGTGAACGCCACCTAGGTGGCGTGGTAGTGCTTCTTGATGCCAGCGTCCCTTCGAATGCTGGCATCGAGGCGTCGTAGTGCTGAGACCACCGAAGCGTTCACTGTCGGTGCGCGTTAGTGTCATAATGCAGAACTTCTCTTTTCTGCTCGTAGGCGGCGGCACCGCCCCGAGCAAGAGCGCGGGTACACGGAGGAGTGTTAGATATATAAGGCGCGTCTGTGTAGCTCTCTGCAAATGCGTTTGTGGCGCAATGGGTTAAACGCTCGGCGATCTATCGTCGCGGACCGAGAGGTCGTGGGTTCGATTTCCAAATTTTGCATGTTTGTGGAACTTTTTCTTCTGGTTTCTTTCTTTGTATTATGTTCTATGACGTATTTCCGTGACGGAAATACGTCAGTGAAGTCTTGGTGGACCCCGGCATAAAACACTTTCGTGTTAAAAGAAAGTCTTAACACCTGACGGTATTAGCATTGCCTTAACGCGCTTTAGAACATTGTGCCCATGGCCTGCACCATAAAGGGGTCGATATAGAGGCACGGGTAGAACAACATCACAAAGGTTCTTGTACATTTTTTCCAATTGCCACTACGCCACGAAGCGCACATAGACACACGCACCACGATGGCAATAAATACCCAACATTAACGAAAGGCCGCGTTTCTAGCGCATTTCTAACGCGTTTGTGCTAGCGCGTTACGGCCGGTGTAAGAAGCTGGTGTAAGACGCTGTGGCCTCTCCGCCTTACCTTCAACGCGTTTCGAACGCGCTGCCCAAGGCAAGTCAAGTTCAAGTCGAGGAGCGTTTATGAATACGGGGGGGTATACTCTCTCAGCAGTCATGTGATGGCGTGGGCAAACGCGGTGCACGTTCCGGCATGTGTAAATGGCTGCGTAAGACGCTGTGGCCGCTCCCCCTTACTAGAGAGTACTGCACGTTTCTAACGCGTTTGTGCTAGCGTCCCCTTAAGCGGGAGATCCGATGATTCCCTCCGGAGCTTCGCCCACTCATCATCATTCACCCCGTGGATATGCTGTGATTTTTTGGTGTTCTCAATAGAAACGCGCATACCGTTCCGTCAATGAAGCCAAACGTACGTGGCAACTGCTAATGCACTCTATTCAGAAATGCCTCCGTAATTGCTTGAGCTATTGGAAGAATTTTATCGAAATATCTCATTTATATTGGGACTTAAAGCACCATCAAAATAAACACAGTAAGTTCTTTGTACTTCCTGCATATTCTTTAACCAAACATCTCCGTCTGCATGGTAGCGTATGCTTGAACCTTTAGATCTGCGTTTGAATGTTGGTTAGTAACAGATACCAGTACACCTCTACTGGTAGCGGAGTAGGTGGCTTTATACCCCTGTCACACGGCACGTGTAGTGTCATTCGAGGCGAATGAGTTTATGTGTTAATACCCGCCGTGGTTGCTCAGTAGCTATGGTGTTGGGCTGCTGAGCACGAGGTCGCGGGATCGGCCGCATTTCGATGGGGGCGAAATGGGAAAACACCCGTGTACTTAGATTTATGTGCACGTTGAAGAACCCCAGGTGGTCCAAGTTTCCGGAGTCTCCCACTACGGCGTGCCGCAAAATCAAATCGTGGCTTTGTCACGTAAAACCCCATAATTAAGTTTATGTGTGAATGCCAATTTTGTTGATTCAACATGGACAAAGTCAATGACTCTCACAGCTAATGGAATTCGCCCATTGAATGAGTTTCCCGAACTCACTCATTGTTTAATCTCGACCACAGGAGCTTGGAAAAATTGCAAAACCGATAATTTAAAACGAAATGTAATATATTTTCAAATAACCATCGAATGTCTACCATTGTATTGCTAAGAATATATTGAAAATATGTAAGCAAGAAGCACGATCTGTAACTTTTCTTTTAACATATCAGCCTCCGATAAACAATGTCATCAGTTGCGAATGCCATTTTGTTTAACTGTGTAGACTGGGAACGCAAGACCACAATGAAATTCGATATGAAAGTCATTTACTGCAAATGACATTGCATGTGCCGTGTGACAGTGGTATTACATGTAAACGACCTGCCTGCCTAAGCAGTAGTCGGTTTCACAAGTGTTTCATTGCGATAGCAATTATAGACCTTTTGCATAATGCCAACAGCGAGAGCCAGGTAACATGGGTGTCCGCCTACATCACGAAGGTTAGTCATGTGGGCGAGGCCCAGGCTACGGTGGCTACCTGTGCTGAGCGAGGTGCGAGCGTACAAGATATTCGCGGGCCGCGTAGGGGCGACGTTCTTTCCTATCCATAGCCTTGCAAATGTGAACTTGTTTCCTAGCAACAGGACGACAGAAAGACCTGGGCGATGCGAAAAATGCGTTCCGAAATAGGCCATGGAGAATTTACCGCGTGTTTGCCTAATTCTACGCTGATCCAGCTTCAATAAGATCGAACTACAAGCACGAAAAAAAGTAGTTAGCGTAGCTTGCAAGTTCCACTGGAGGCGCAATGCTAAAGAGACAGCGGAGCTGATGGGCACCTAGCTAGTCCTGGCTTTTGGACTAGGCTAAGCACTACCAGGTCATCCCAAGCATTTCCGGAATTTATTGATTATTGATCGACTATTGATTGCCTATGGATTGGCTATCGCAAGGTATTGGCCACGTATTTGGGCTAGGCAAAGCACTGCCAAGTCACCACCAGCATTTCCCGAAATTTATTGATTATTTATCGTTTATTGATTAGCCATTGATTGGCTGTGATTGGCTATCGATGACTGACCAAGCTTAAGTAGCCCCAATCATGCTTAGCTAGATTTAACCAGGCTCATAGTCGCTAGTTTACAGTAGTATGTGCCATTGCGCTTGGACCCATTCTGCAGTACCGCCAGTATCGGCTCACAATTCTTGTTTTTACGTTACGGACTAACGCTCGGTTTAAGCAGCTCCGCTGTTTAAAGGTCAGCAAACCGAGAAACGCGGCAAACTGTGATATATCTTATTTATGTATCGATGTAGCGATTCCCCGCGGTGGGCTAGCGTGGCCGAAATGATGGCTTTCCAGCACTTGAGTATTCAGCCGTACGATCGCTTCAGCCTGTCGCCGGCGGTGTTGTCCGGTATTAACAGCGGAGCTGGTTAAGCTCTTGGTTAGGCCGCTTAGTGCGAAAAAAAATCACATCATCTCACCCTACGGGCAACCATTTTGTTTTAATTTATATGATATGAGGAGATGTTGACGCACAAGTAAGGCGCCGGCTACTCCTTAGCTCTTGAATAGGTCTACCCTACAACATACAGGGTTTAAAATAGCCTTCTCATATAAGCAACGTTTGCACAGCAACACGACAAGGTGAAAAAAAGCGCAAAAAAGTGCAAAAGTGCGCTCTAAAAGCGTTAACAACATTTCTCGAAGAGAGCGGCATTGTTGGCAGTTAATAACGCTTATAATATTTCTTTTATTTCAATGTAGCTGTATATGTGTTTGTGGATTATGTTATGTTTATATTCTGTTCTGACTATATGTGATAATGCATGTACACGATGTGTGCACCACCCGCTGATTAGAGACTGTATTGTAAGGTGCCATTATTGTTTATATTCTTGAGACTTTCTTCAGCAGTGCAGTGGAGTGAATGAACTTCTACATTGCATGTACAACGGGCAACCATGGTGGGATGCGAAAGCATCGCGGGGGGTGCGCATCGAGTTTCTGTTTCGTTTCACTTGGCAACACAACCCAATGAAAGGTAGAGTGAGAGAATGTATTGAGAAGAGAGAAGACGTTTGTTCCTGCACTTCGATCGAAGGGAGAGTTCCTGCACTTCGATCGGAACGTTCACGACTTGCCCCGACACTGACGTTCGTTCTGGATGCGCCCGACCTTGCTCATGTTGTTGTCGAACCAAAGCCGGTCGCACACGTTGCAGCTGTGCCCGAAGCTCCGAACGCAACAACCCCGGCTTCCCGAGCCTTCCTTTGCTCCGCGGCGGTGGCGCTGCTGCTGCAACTAGCGCCGACGTTGACGTTGTTCATGGCGTTTCGCACATCGTTGCACAGAGAGAGAATGAAGGAAGCACAGCGAACGCGCGCTTTATACTGCGCGGCGACACTTGCGCTGCCTGCCAGCGTACCCTTAGAGAGACAGGGAGGGAGAGAGAGAATTATATGCAATGATTTTCTGCGCCGCACCTGTTGCGGAGAGGGGGAGAGGGGAGGAGGAGAGCGCACACCTGCGTAGAGAGGAGAACGAGGGAGACTTGCGCATGCGCAGTATGGGCGCGGACGCCGCAGAACGGACGCTGCCCCGAGCATAAGATGCTCTCGCATCTAAAACTGTCGGCCGATCCTGGAGGTAATGCAGCAAGGGTCCAAGCGCAATGGCACATACTCCTGTGAACTAGCGAAGCTGTTTAATATCTAGGATTGTCCGTCGAGTGTACGCCGCAAAACCTCAGCCTGGCGATGACGTCACCATGCGTCGCCTAGCAACGCTTCGCCCCAGCTGCGCCGACCTCGCCGAGCCTTGCCACAGCTGCGTGAGCCGTAACATCACCGCGCGCGCCGCATTGCTTCGTCTTAGCTTTGCCGAGCCATGACGTCACCGCGCCGTGCGGAGTGGTTGCCGTGGCTGCGCAGAGGCGGAGCTAAGCTGTGACGTCCCTGCGCCGACCCACAGGATATATAGCTCCGCGTCGCCGCCGCCCCGCCGCCTCCGCGCTTAGCACATCGCCGCGAAGATGGGGTGGCCGAAGAAGAGAGTCAATCCCGAAGCACAGGAAGCGCGGCGCGAAAGCCGCCGCACCGCTTCTTGAGAGCGAGTGAGACAACTTCGGTCCGGTCCCGAGTATCGAGCCGCCGAAGCGGCGCCGAAACGTCGGTGATTCGCAGAAGATCCAGAGTGTCGAGCCCGCGAAACCGAGAAAAAGCGTTTGAGCGTCCAGATATTTAAATGACAGAGTGTACGTTGCTGCTTGGACTGTCGAAGATTCCGGGGTGACATTGCGCAAAACGTGGCCAATTCTCGAAGCATAACCTCGCAAAACTTGGCTGAACCAAGAGAAAGCTAGGTGGGGTCACGAGCTTCACTGTTTACCCAATCTTCGCACCACAAGAGTAATTTTTTTTCATTGTGAGCTTCGACTCGAGAAATGTCACGTGACTACTGTTGCCAACGGCGACCTTTGCATAATGCGACAGCCGCCGAGGAAGTGCCTCGATATAGCTTACTACGGAGGTGCCCACGCGACTGGAGCAAGGTGTTTTTAATTATTGCTCTTCTACCCACAGCGCCGATGCGGTATTACAGGGGGGGTGAGGGGATGATACATATAACGTAACACATAAATGCAAGTATATGGCAACAGAAATTATAAATGAGAAAAACAGCGTCGTCATCATCAAAGCAACCGAAAAGCATAACATACATCGTGGCAGTACACAAGTGTGGTTTTAAACCCAAAAGTGTGTTATAAAGCAAAAGAAAACAACCGCAGTACACATGTAAACGCCGACATTCAGGTATATAACTTTAACACGGGTATTTCCCGCAGGAGCACTTTGCAATGATAAGCACAAACTGGGTAGACTGTGAAACACATGAAGCATGGCAGCTGCGCACAGATAACAGCTTCGAATCTGACGATAAAATCATGGGACCTGGCTCAAGGCGGAATAAAATACTTCATTTGATGCGATAACCGTAACAGCTAGCAGACGGAAAACGGTTCCATTGGCAAACGGCACCCCTGCACCAACGAGATGGCCCGCCAGCCCGTCTACGAGGCGGCGTTAACCCACCTCTCAGGCAACGACAACCCTACCAGGGCCCGGACCGACCGGCCCAGAGTCCCGCAATCACCCTCCCCGGGCCGCAGCAGCAGCCGCGCGCAGACCCACTCCACCCGGTGCCGCCATCGCCCTCGGGAGTGTCAGCCACACCAGGTCACAAGGGAAGCACCACAAGACAGCCCCCAACGCCCGAAGCCAACACCGCACCAGGGGAGAGGCCGCAGCACCCCGGTATCCTCCAATACCCAGCAGCAACCAAGCCCAACACCCCATGGTTCCAGCATCAGTGGCAGTGGCAATCCCTCAGCCCCGACTGCCGCTACCAGAGATCATGACCCGGCATTAAGGCAAGCGTCAGCGGCCATTGTCCCGAGCCATCCACCACCATGGTCGCCCACCTCCGAGAACGCACCCGCCGGCGCCGTCAAGCGCAGCTTCCTCGCAGGCGTCAAGACGCTCCCCCCATGGTCAGCGTGGCGCCCAAGGCACAGCAGCCACCGCAACGAAGCGCCGCCCCAGAATGGCTCCGACCATGCCCCCCAGCCACCCAGAGCACCACCACCCGCGGACAGCCTCCCAAACTACCCCTGTTACAGTTTCCGAAAACCTGAGGAGAAGAGGGAAAGACCGGCAGCACAACCCACAATAATCAATAAAGCACCCTCCAAGGGAATCTCCCCAACACCGCCCGAAACCGACAACGCTAAGCGGCAGGACAATCGACAGCAAGACTCGCGACCAGAGCGCAACAGTCAGTGCCGACCCCCCGAAGAGCTAGTTGCGTGCTGGACCGTCTTGACGACGACTATGGAATAATTTTCCTGTATCTGCGCGGCCTCAAATCCGCCAGAGCTATCTTCAGCAGCGTGGCCGAGTGTAGTGAAGATGAAGAGATGCACTTGGGCTCGGGCGCTCGGACACCGGGCGCTATGGGGGAAGACGACGAAGGGGGAAATAGAATAGCCGGCCCAGGGAATGGGTGCTGTGTCTGTCTCTGTTGCTCTCGAATATATATATTATAAGACCGAGACCGACCGAGCTGTCAAGCGCTTTTTATTCTAAAAAGCAAACGCCCCAGCTCATGCGCGAAGAAGTAGAAGAACAGGGAAGGTGATGATGGCTATGTACAAATGAAAAGGACGAAGTACGTTAATAGTGCTTACACTAACTTTCCCCCGTCATGGAAGCGGCCAGCCTGGCCGCAGCTTACAGATTATCTAAACGCGGAGTGACGGGCTTCATCCGCGAGACGTGAACAATTTCGGCATTCCGGCGGCGCCGGTCAGTGACGGAGTGTGTCCAAAGCGTCGTCGATTAGAGGTATTGGATATACGTCCTTGCGTGTGATCTTATTGAACGCTCGATAGTCGACGGAAAAGCGAACGGAGCCATCCTTTTTCTTTACCAGAACCACGGGAGAAGCCCAGGAACTAGATGAAGGTCTAATTATCTTCCGCGCAAGCATGTCAGCAACCTGTTGTTCAATGACCCTCCGTTCGGACGGCGAGACACGATAGGGGCGTCGTCGTATGATAGCGGAACCATCGGTTTCGATGCGGTGTGAAGCCACAGAAGTTTGGCTCAACACAGGGGAACAGCTATCGAAACAGGCTTTGTGCTTCGCTAAGACCGCATGTAAGGCTTCGGACTGCGCGGCGGTTAGGTCAGAACCAAGAACGGCTGGGGGAGGGAAGGAATCATCCAAACCCGAGGTAGGTGCTGGCGATGAAGAAGGGCAAAGCGTGACTATAGAGATAGGTTGAGTGTCGGCGAGGGTTGCCACAGTCATCCCTTTGGGCAGCATCACAGGATCTGGGGTCGTGTTGCAGGCAGACAGAAGGGCACGGCCACGTGAAAACCGGACGAGACAGGCGGCAATGAGGATTCCACGAGAAGCACAGCGGGAAGAAGGGGCGACTAGAGCGTCTCCGTCGGCGATCTGCCGGGATGTTACGGATACAACGTCTTCGTGACCAGGACGCAGGACGTAGTCTTCATCAATGGCCAAGTTCACGCATGAAGGTGAAGAATCTGTAACAGGTGCAAGCGCTGTATCCGCGATGTGGACAACTTCCTCTCTACATGAAATGACGGCTGAAGCAGAATGTAGGAAGTCCCAACCCAAGATAAGTTCATGGATACACGTTGGAAGCACGATAAACTCAATGTGGTGGCGAATGCCGTCGATGAAAACACGAGCAGTACACTGTCCGTCGGGGTGTATGAATGCATTATTAGCACCACGCAAGATAGGTCCAAGATAAGGCGTTTTCACTTTCCGGAGCCGTGAACACAGATCACTACGAAGAACAGAAACGGCGGCACCGGTATCGATGAGAGCAGACGCGGGAACACCTTCAACAGTTACATAAAGCATGTTGGCCGGGCGAACAGGAGGAATTGTTGAAGACCGATAGGAAGCAGTTTTCCCTCCAAAAACTGCAACAGTTAGTTTTCCGAGTGCTGGTCGGCAAGATGGGAAGTGGGACGAAGCGGCGATGTAGAGCGCCGGTAAGGCGAAGGAGAACGACGTCTGGCCGAACGGGAACTATGAGGCAGATTGGGAGCAACTGGAGGAGACGGTGAACGCCGCTGAGGGAACGAGTACGAACCGGGATAGTAGGAGTCTGGTCGGCGAGTGCGGTCTCTCTCGTGCTCAGCATAGCCTCGTCTTTCGTCCTGCTGGCGACGGCGGCAGAAGCGAGATATATGGCCGCGTATACCACAGTAAAAACAAACCGGACGAGGTGGACGCCACTGAGGGTAGGATGGCGCAGCAAGTGCTCTGGTTCCCATCGAGGCCAAATGGCCATAGGTAACGTCAGGAGGCACGGAGGTCACGGTGGGGGTGGGGAGCGAAGCAACATCCGCGTAGGTAGGTGAGGGGCGCGCTACCGGAGCAAGATGCGTCGTGGGCGTAGTCATCGCTGTCAACTCCTGCTTTACGACCTCGCGCAAGTCGAAGGTGGGGGTTGGGGCACAGGCAGTAGGTGAACGCCTCAGGTCTAATATTTGAAGCTCCTCGCGGATGATGGTGCGGATGAGAGCACGGAGATCTGAAGAATGGGGAACCTGAGGATCGCTGCTGTCATGTTGAAGACGAAGAGACTGCATCTCGTCCAGGCGCTGACACGTGGCAGTGATGTCTTGGACAGAAGCCGGATTTTGCACGATTAAGGCGTTGAACGCGACAGACCCAATGCCTTTTAATATGTGTCGCACGCGTTCGGCTTCCGTCATGCTAGGGTTCGCACGGCGGCACAGAGCCAAGACATCCTCTATGTATGAGGTGTACGACTCTTGCGGAAGTTGGAGGCGCGTGCCCAGCTTCTGCTTGGCGACTTCTGCACGGCTAGACGAGGAAGCGAAGACTTGCCGCAGCTTGGCGGTAAACGTGGACCAATCCGCGATGTCGGATTCATGATTGAAATACCACGTCTGTGCAACACCGGTCAAGTAGAATGCGACGTGCCTCAATTTATGGTAATCGGTCCACTTATTGCAAGAACTCACGCGGTCGTAGTTGTCGATCCAATCGTCGACGTCATCACCGCGGCGTCCCGCAAAGACAGGGGGATCGCATTGAGGGCACGTCACAGTCCAAGAGGGAACCGCAGGCGGAGTCGTTTGTGCGGTAGGGTTAGAGGCGCCGGAAGAGCCGGGGTTGGAGGTGTCCATCATAGTAGGGGTAACCGGGCGCAGGCGGCGACCGGAACGTAGCTCCAGGGAAGACGGGAACGCGAGAGGACGTCGGGGTCTTGACGTACCTCCACCACTTTATAAGACCGAGACCGACCGAGCTGTCCCAAGCGCTTTTTATTCCAAAAAGCAAACGCCCCAGCTCATGCGCGAAGAAGTAGAAGAACAGGGAAGGTGATGATGGCTATGTACAAATGAAAAGGACGAAGTACGTTAATAGTGCTTACAATATATGAAATCATCGCTCTTATTAGCGTTCATTTAGAGAGCTCAGTTTTCTCGCGCTAACGCCGATGCCAGTACTGACACCGTTGGCAGTTGACTGAGGCGGTTGTTTACGCTGCTAGATAGAAGCGGCCTCCGCTTGTTGCCCATTCGAGATAAGCGGCAACCAATGGACCCCAGAAACTAAATAATGAGTTAGCATAAAAATACTACAAATAGTTAGGAGCCATTTCCCTCTGTGAAGATGGATGACCAGCGAATCTGTAGCACGTCACACAGGGTTAAAGAAAGGTACGTCTTTTTAATTTCAGCATTTGGTAATATCAATGTCGATAGCTTTGTGATTTCATACATACATACATACATACATACATACATACATACATACATACATACATACATACATACATACATATTTTATTCTAAGTAAAATACAAAGTAGTATTCGTGCCCGCGGAAGCGTAATCGCTTGTGGGCGGGACACGGCAGTCGCTATAGTGTCTACTCAGCACATACACATACACAAAAAAAAAGTAAAAAGAGCATTGTACAGCATATGAACAGCACACGTGACTCAAATAACACAAGGATGATGTAAGACATTATCAAAGATAATCTAAATTAAATGAAGAAATCAAATAAAACACAAGAAGTAATAATACTCAAGAAGCGAAGTTACTGGACAAAGTAGTAGAGCACAAATATTATACACTGATAGGCAACCAAGATTTACAGAGCAGATTTCAATTGTTTTACCGAATGAAAGCACAACATTTCCTGAGGCAACTGATTAAAGTGAAAGGGGACGTAAAAATCCCGGCATCTCTTTCCATATTGTGTATATATTTTAGGAAGTTTATAACGGTACACACTCCTTAAGACTCGTCGTTTGCTTTCTAATTGTTTGAATTTACAGAAGTAATTTCTGATAACCACTACTTGCATAAATAAATTATGTAAAGAAGTAACTTCAGCCGCCCTCATTTTTGAAATGGTGTCTCAGTCATCACAGTTTGTGCCATACAATATGTTTGCTGACAGCCGATGTAAAACTTTGTCAATTTGTTTAGCTCGTGAGTGCGAGCAAGAACCATACACCGTAATACCGTACCGCAGGATCGATTCGCCCATCGCTTTGAATACAGTTTTACGCAGTTGAACAGAACTACTGTGTTTAATTCGATATAATTGAAGAGAAGGCAGTCGAAGGTGCTTAACTATGTGTTATACATGATCACACCAGGACATTTTTTCATCTAAGTACATTCCTAAATATTTAACAGTGGGATAGAAGGGTATCCGTGACCATTGACACCCCGTACACGAGCTGCCATGAAGTACAATGGATTGTCTGAGCTCAACTTTCTTGTGGGGATTTCTAAAACACACTAGCTTGGTTTTCGCTTTATTTACACAGAATTAGTTATTGGATAGCCAATCAAAAAGTGCCTCGACGTCAGCCTGTAATAACGTCAAAGCTTCACTGTGGGACTCGTGCGATATGGTCAATGCTGTATCATCAGCGTTCTGAAAAAGCCATGAGTTTAGCTTCAGATCAGCCAGGTTGTTCACATTAAATTAAAATGTTCAGTTAAATAAAAAGGAAAAATGGGCCCAATACGGAACCTTGCGGAACACCATACGCAATATGCTTGAAATTACTGAATTGGTCTTTTATCTTGACAGATGGGAGGCGTCCAGTATAAAACAAAAATAAAACTGCTGATACAATCTTCTAAACCCAACACTTTCTAACTTTTGTAGCATGACAGCATGATCAACAGTATCAAAAGCCTTTTCCCATCTATGAATAGGCCGAGCACAATATGATTTTTATCTATATCCTTATGGACTAGGTCACAGCAATCCTCAAGGAGGTCAACCGTTCCAAGATGCCGCCGGAAGCTATGCTGAGCACCATTTATTATCGAGAACTTCTCACAAAAAGACACCATACTTCTGTGAACCATTTTCTCCATTACAATACTGAGCGATCGCAATGTTGATATAGGACGATAGCTCATCTTGTCAGACTTCTTACCAGACTTATATTGGCCTAATAACGGATACTTTTAACCCCTGTGGTATATTACCTGTTTGTAAACAGCCATTCATAATATGCAAAAGTACATTTTTTAGTTTGGAATAAATATTTAATAGATCCTTCATTCTAATGTTGTCGTAGCCAGGAGGCTTATCTAGCGGTAGGGAATTAATGATACTCCACAACTCGTAATCATCAACTGATGGCAGAAAAGCGGAATTTGCAAGCGTTCGTCCGTGGTATCTTACTGGACTAACACGAGAATGCTGTTTTAGATCATCAATTGATGACACAAATATTGCGTTGAATGAATTCGCGCTAGCCAAGAGATTTTCACTTGCAAATGCCGATGATATCTGATCATCTAGATTACCTTTTTTGGGCCTTCCCATTAGTTCACTCAAGAGACCCCATGTCTTTCTCATGTTGCCATTACACTTGCTAAACTCAGCCAGAAAAAAATTCTTTTTTTTTTCTCAACCGTAACATTGCTGTAAGCTTGTTGCGTGTTACGCGGTACTGTTCTTTCAGAGCAAGGATTAGAAGGCTGAGATTTACAGGAGATTCCGTAGTTTATCTTTTTCATAAGACAGTTGCACAATATCTAGACTGATCCACTTTTTATCCGGATTTCTAAGCTTCAGCTGAATTTTACTTCTGGAAGATGCGTAAAACTTGTCAAATTGTTTTACTAAAAGTTCGTAGGTGAAAATGTGATTGTTTGTAATCAGAGCATCCCAGTCAAAATTCTTTATTAGGCTGTCAATGGTTCTATCATTTATAATGTTCACAATGCGTGCGCTACAATCATCTTTCTCTGCGGTCGCCTCATAGACACACAATGCCGTGAAATAATGATCCGCAACTTTCTTGCGGATCATCGCTGCGCATGATTCAAATGCACAGCATCTTATAGCTATACGATCAATGCACGACTTTGAGATCGTAGTGCCAGATATCTCTTCACGAGTAAAACTATGTATTACATGTTCGATACCATTTGCAGCAAGCAAGTCGAGGTAATCCGCAACTCCTCGCTTTCGTATTTCGGAATATCAATATTCAGATCCCCAGCGAGAATGACATTGCTGTGGCTATATTTATTTAAAAACTGCGACAATTCTAACAAACATGTCTGTAAGTCAGAGTTATAGGGGGGCGGTATATAGCGACTATAATTAAATTGTTTTTTTTATTGCTTACTGAAATGGCAACTACTTCGGCTGCTGTAAAAACACACGATATCTGCTCACCAAACCATGTGTCCCTAACAAATGCGGAAATACCGCCACCCTTACCTGACCTGCGGCAATGTGGATAGGAATGAAAACCCTGTAGTTTGAAGACACTTGACTCGTCTGCCTTAATATTTATTTCAGTTAACAACAAGGCGTCCAGAGATGCAATAGAATTCAGATAAAAATTCAATAGTTCCCAATGCTTCCTAATACTTCTAACATTCACATGCACGAGGTCCAGCACAGATCTAGCAAGAGAATTCGTCAAGCAACTATTCCTGTGACTGTTCCACTCAGTAAGCGAAACAAACTCTTCGTTCATGCTAGCGAAGCCTTTCAAGGTCACCTTCCTCAAGAATTCTCACGGCACCGAATCCTTGCTCCTTTCTTACAAAAACAACTCCGTTTCTAACATAGACGAATTTATAGTTCTTGGCCCTGGCCTGCTCCTTGGTTTGCCAAAACAACTTCTTGATCTGTGGCGTCAAGTTTTCGTTTATATATATATCCCTTCCTGTCTCATTGCGTTGCGCTTCTGAGACCATTTATCTCTGTCTAGTCGTGACTTGAATTTAGCAGTAATCACCAGGATCTTTCCTTCTCTAGTTGGAAGCCTATGTACTATTTCTACTGCATCTACTGTCTCCGGCAGGACGTTTATCTTACTGGCGAGAGATCTCATTATGGTAGTAAGGTCCTCGTTTGGGGTTTGTTTCAAACTATGAATTTCAATATTATTTCTGCGCGAATAAGCCTCAAGGTTATTCAGAGCTAAAGTAATAAGAGTATATCATTACTATGATATACACTTATTGGCTCGGTTAGAACCTTAGACATAATCTTGGTGAAAGTTATGTCTATAGACGACCGTTGTTGAGTAGTTGAGTGACTTAGATTGGTGTGTCACTTCGATGCAAACCCTTCTAGCACAAACTGAGGGAGCCATTTCTTGTGTGATTTTGAAATGTTCACATTGAAGTCTGCAACGATAATCACAGGAGCAGTGTCATCACGGCTAAACTATGCAAAGTGCCTGGTCATCAACTTCTCGATATCCGACATGGGTGTGCCTGGAGATATACGTGTATATTCAGTGGTTATCAAAATTCCGGCTTTCGTTTTTTGCGATACACACAATCCCCACAGTCGGTGGCATTCCCGTCTTCGTGTTTGGCCTTTGCATATATGGCAAGGCCTCCTGCTCGTGAGTCCATGTGCTGTTCATAAACGATTCCAGTATACCCTTCCACTTAAATCAATGCGGCTTGTGTTGTTTATTTCATTTATTATTAGTGTTATTAGTAGTATTAGCGGCGGAGTCCTCGAAGTTTGCTTCACTTCTGCCCTTGGTCGGCCCTCTATCGCACAATCACCGTGATCGGTCCACGATGACATTTTTTATTGTTGACACACACACACGAAAATTACATGGAACCCTAGCCATATACCGCTTCTCTTTAAAATACACGCATGTGCGTAGTAACACGTAATTTGGGCAAGTGCCGGCGGACGTACTAGCAGCCTATGTGAATGGCAACGTATCGATGCTGACAGAGCGCGGTGTCGGCCATTGTCACTTATTGTGCGTGTGCTGCATGAAATGAAGAATATTTTACTTTAAATCCATAAAGTCAACAAGAACTACAAAATTGGTTTTCTTCATCAGAATGGCCTAATTAGTATTAGGTGAGTCGCTCAGGTCTACCCGTAGTATAAACCCGCGAACTCGGCGTCTGTGATAAGTATAGCCTCAGCTGAACGCAATCGACATCTGCTCAAACGGCGTGTGCGGTGGGCGAGGGATTGAGTTCGTGCAGCCAATCACGCAACGCCAATTACCCCTGATCATTTGCGAGCCCACCAAAACGGAACTACTTACGAAAGCCACGTCTTACGCCAAGCACTGCCTAACGATTGCCGGCTACTCGTCGCTGTCATCTGCATTCATTCCCAGAATGCTGAGCGTTTGTCGCCTTTTACGTCATAACACAATGCGGCCAGTAGCTGAGGGGCAGGTAACGCAGGTGGTTTGAAGGAATTAAGAAAATCAATTTGTAAAATATCTGCGCAACTCTCAACCGTGCTGTTTTTAGGACATGATGGAAGTCTGCAAAGGAACGTACACAGCGAATTTCGCTGACCTGCGTTGACATAGAAAAATTGGCGGTCTTGTCCTTTGAGAACAATAACACTACATTGAAGGCCAAATTTTACAATACTGCGCTTTTGAGGTTGGTAAGTAGTAGCTGTGTTTGGGTGTTCATTGAAACAAATATATGTAGTAGTCCTAGATAACGGAGCAGACAAGGATGAAAAGAGAAGACCGAGGACATGGAGGACTCTATCTGGGTGTCAAATATGACGAGACGCTCGACTGGAGGCGTCATACTGAGCGAATTGAGTTTAAGGTTGCGCGTCCTTTAGGATTGCCTTCCAGGCTTAGCAACCGGTGCAATGGGCTACGCCGAGATACTCTTATGAAGCAGAATGTGTGAAGGAAGCATTTCTGAATGGAGTGATACATTTTTGAAAGATGGGATCGGGACCGCTAATGATGATGATGATGATGATGATGCGTAGTTTTTAATGGCGCAAGGGCAAGGTATAGCCAAAGAGCGCCATGACATATGGTGATGGGTTCTGAATGTATTATGGATGGAGTGGACAGTGGGTAGCAAATGGTAGATAAAAAGGTGGCTGTAAAGAGCCCTAAAAGAAGTCGCTATAAATTGCGTAAAATATATGAGTGTTAAAATAATGACAAAGCATAATGATGTGAGCTATGAGCGTAAAAGTTCCGTTACAAGGCGGTGACATAATAAAGTATATACAATAGCACTGTTGCCTCAAGAGGTCCTTGATATTAAGGGCTGAGAGTCACGTGCTGTAAAATGATTTTGCACTGCAGCTGCAGCCTGCAAGTCGAGGCTACGCTACGGATACCCTGGCATGATGATTTGTAATGTGTTTACATCTGCTAAAACCTTTAAGACGGCATTAAAATGAAAAAGTGGTTCATGGCTAAGAAAGAATTATTAGAAAGAAGCTATTATCAACTACCTAAAAGGCAAGGGAAGACTGGAAGGCAATTTGAAACCGTTCGCAACCGAGTTAACTCTTGTCGAAGGGATTCTGTTTAAAGGATGCAAGGTCGTAATCCCAAAGTCATTGAGGACAGAAATGCTCGAATGCATTCATGAAGAGAATTTGGGTATAAACAAGTCCAAGGCAAAAGCTCCACGTTTGGTTTTCTGGCCAGGGCTTAACACTGACATCGAAAGGATGCTACAAAGCTGTGCAGCTTGCCGCAAGTATGCTTGCGCACAGCAAAGTGAACCACCAGTATTAAGGCCTCCACCATTGCATGCCTGGTACCGAGTGGGAGCCGACATCTTCCAGCAGGGTCGAAGTTCATATCTATGCGCCTTTGACGCCTTGTCCAATTTTCCAGAAGTCGAGAAACTGATCGACTCTTCCACCAAGTCTGTCATCGAAAAACTGAGTGGCATTTTTTCCTGATATGGTATCCCAGTAGAAGTTTGTACCGATAAAAGTCCTTAGTTTTTATCTCATGAAATCGCACTTATTGCTTCTAGCTACAACTTCCATCATGTGACTTCAAGCCCACGTTTCCGCCAGTCCAACGGTCTCACCGAGAAAGGCGTTTAAATTGTAAAACGAATTATGAAGAAGACTTGGGAAACGAAACGGGACTTTTGGCTTGGGCTACTAAGCTACCGTTCGTGCCCTCTCGAAGACTGTCGCTCACCGAGTGAACTCCTACAGGGAAGACGCCTACGCTCGAGACTTGCGGACTTCAGCCAACGCTCAAGTATTCACGTGACTAAACACAAGCAGCCCGAAGCTCGGGGCCGATGCCTACCAGCGCTCAAGAAAGGTGATGTCGTAAGGATCAAGGACAAGTCATGGACCTGCAAGGCACAGGTGCTAGGGCCAGCCGCACGAAATCGTATGGAGTAGCTATGGAAGGTGGCAGATGGTAGCGACGCAACCTACGACACCTGCTGAGGACGCGCGAGAAGGATCGTGAAGAACCATTGGAAAGTGAGCTATCATCGAGTGATTATAGTGATGATGTCATCGAGCCAGAATTGCCCCAGCGTGTACACAACGAGGAAACGCGAAATCACACACCAGCCTTGGGGAAGAGTGCGCAGCCCGATAGCCAGGTCCATCAAAGCCAGGGTGGTGCTCATGATTCCATTCCCCATCCAGTCCTACGCAGATCAGCGCAGCAGGCACGGCCACCTGATCGACTACGCTACGATAGTAACTTTAATCAAGTAGCCTAAACTCTTGTGTGTCCTTAGGGAGATGCATCGCGCCAGGCTCGCCTGCCATGCGAGCGCATGCGCCGCTACCGCCATGCGAATGAGCTACAGATAAAGACTACCCGAGCTTATCACGCAGGGTACTATATATACCCACCTCGTCAGTGTTAATAAACTTTCTTTGTTGCTGATTTCCCATCGTGTCACATCCGATACAATATACATGAAAAATGAATTGCACCACCGTGACGTCATGACCTCTCTATTGCATGAGAAAGGCGATCTCTTTGTCGGCGAGGGCCGAGGGCATGTGCATTAGCTGCCCGTCAACGGCACTTGCCGCCAAAGAGATTGCCTTTCTGATGCGATAGAGAGCTCATGACGTCACGGTGGTGCAATTTTTTTCATGTATATAAACCTCGTTTATTCAAATAAAATTTATTTGGAAGTTACCGCCCCTCCATTGTACCTGTGTTCTTTACGTCCTCGTCTCTTTTTGGCTGTTTCTTTTTCTTCTTGTATGTTACACCAACTCGATCACATCAAGCTCCTGCTTATCCTCTCTCGGCCAGTGATATATTTCGGCGGAAAGGCCGTTTAGTTATCGTTTAACTTTGAAACTGCGCAACTGATTGTTTATGTTGTGTTTTTCGTTTAAAATAAAGCAATTTTTCAACTGGCGGGCCACATAAGAATGCCTCCCGCAAAGATGCAAGAGGAATACGCGATAAGTAGAAAATGCGAGCGGAAGCACAGCGAGCAGCCAATCAAAGAACCGAGGTAGGGCATAAGATGTCGCAGAAAAGCACATTACAAAACGTTGGTCAAAACATATACAAGGTACCAAAATTGGGTCATCTTGCGCTGAAGCATTAAAATTATCGTATAACACTGCCATTGCGTGTTTTGAGAATGGTCTGCTTACGCCGTAGAGAGGAGACTCTACTTCGACCGTTCAATGGAGCCAAATTTAATTCGCTCAACGGCACATGCCATCGTAGACAATCCCATCAGTTGCTCTGGAAGCTTTTGTGAAATTCCGACAAATATGTCATCTGTGCTAATCATCGAGAATGGCAAGGCAGCTTTAACAAACTACCCCGCCAATTACAAAAGCCTGTTATCTCAAGATGCACACGTAATACATATAAAGGGCAACTTCGGCGTTTTATTGGCCATGTCACGTTAATTACACTTTTAACTTCCTAAGAACCCCCCGCCCGCCCTTTCACGCGACTAGTTGTAGAATTCCTGCGCCGATTGGAAAATCATTTTCAATAAGCAAAAAAGCGCAAGAACGAGACCGATACATCACAGAGCCGGTGAGCCAACATCTTCGTGTGACGTCACGAGGTGCACACCAGCGGGGAAGGCACGCAAGGCATGCTGGTCCCTTCAACGCGGACGACGGAACCGTGAAGAGAAGACACTGAGCTGATTAGTGACCGGTCCTGACCGCTGGCACGATGTCCTCAGGTGACAATGCCAGCTGCGCCAGCTCATAGGAGCTGTCAAACAGTGAAAGCAGCGATTACGACGAATTCAACAGCCATGAATCGCCGTTCGCATTTCATCCCACCACGAGAGCCAGCGTCCAGAGCAACACATTGCGTCAGAACATGAAGACAAAGGGTAGCCGTAACCAGTGGTTTTATACGTGCTGCTTGCTACATTATGTGGTCGACCCCTTCTCAGCGAAGTGTTTCACAAACTCCCTGTAAGATGTTGTGGAACGCTGCATTCGGAATTTTCATGTCGATTTATAGAGCGCACTATTTGACCCCCTCCCCCCGAGGAACCTCGCTAAGTGTCCAAAGCACTGACCGGTACATTTACTTACATTGACATGCTACAGCAACCGCTCGTCATTCGCTTTATATATTATGCATGCTTTGGGTCAGTGATATCAAATACAGTGAGAACCAAGCAGAACACGCAGATTTTGTGCGTGTAAATCTGTCGCATCACTCTGAGTCGCGTTCGTACGAGTGACCGGGCACCTTCGAAAACAGCGAGCGGGAGGCCGTAGTACGCGTTGTTATTCTGCCTACTTGCCATTATTCGTACTCTTTTCACGCACTCAATTTATGTGTTGCATAGCGTATAGATAACCTTTGACATTACACCTGTATCGTTCACTTAGAATGCGTAGTTCTGTCGCGGAAACGCTGATGCCAGTACTGACACCATTGGTAGCTGAACGAGGCGGTTGTTTGCGCTGCTGTATCGAAGGGGCGCCGCTTCTGGCCCGTTTGGATAAGACTCCAATAGTGCAACTGGTAAGTTAATAAAGAGTCAGCATGGCAAAAAAAAAAAACTGTCAGCCCTTCCACTTGGGTGGAGATGGAAGACCCGCTAAGCTGTACTATGGTGGGAATTATGTATTTCCAATTATCACTATGATGTGATGGTCTATAGTTGGCTATTTGAACTAATAACGAATGAGAAATATATATGATCCGGTGGTTTTCATTTATTTAGTGGCAACAGGGACCATGGCCTTATGGTCGCTACGGTACACCACCGTAGGGTGTACGGCAAAGGTTGGCACGTTCTTCACAAACACGTCACCAACGCCGCGCGCGTTCAGTGCGAACACGGGCGAGACGCCGCCGCCGTCGACAACAGTTGTGTGCGTTGTTTGTGTGACCACACACAACCAAGGAGGTTTGCACACAACCGCTGTCAAAACGCTGGCAACGTGGCGGAACGGATAAACGCCGTTGTCGACACTGTTAGGGGAGAGGCGGGCGAGAGCCCAGAAAGAGTATGCGGCACAGGTGGCGGAGGCCGGCAGGGCTGTGCGCCTGCGCCGAAGTGGGAGAGCGGGCACGCACACGCTCTGTCTAGGTAAAGTCCCTAGATTTTCTGATTTTTTTTTAAGTAGCGGCATCTACCTCCGTCGGCCGACATGTTCTTCCTAACCTCCTGAAGCGGCCAACCGTGAACGGTCGCTGCTGCACCACACAAGTGAAATATACGCTTCAGGCATGGGACCAGACAACAAATCCTGAACACAATCGGATTAGTACTGCGCTTTGTAACCCGAACGCGATAATTTTCTTACGGCGCGGCTGCCGCGTTGTATTGGGGCGAGCAATACGACCACCTACCGCGTTTCGAGCTGCGTCGCGCCGACCGCAGAAAAATCCTTCGCACAAGGTAAAGAAAAAAATCAAGCATATACACTGCGTGGAAGATGATGAGTGGGCGAGCTCGGAGGGAATCATCGGACTACCGCTTAGGGACGTAGCACAAACGCGTTAGAAACGTGCAGTACTCTTAGGAAGGGGGCAGCAGGCCACAGAGTTCTTTACTCAGCCATTTACACAATGCCGAACGTGCACCGGCGTTTGCCGACGCCATCACATGACTGCTGAGAGAGTATAACCCCCGTATTCATAAACGCCCCTCGACTTGACTTGCCACCGCCTTCAACGCGTTTCGAACACGCTGCCCAAGGCGGTGGCAAGTCAAGTTCAAGTTGAGGAGCGTTTATGAATACGGGGGTAAGGCGGAGAGGCCACAGCGTCTTACACCAGCTTCTTACACGGGCCGTAACGCGCTAGCACAAACGCGTTAGAAACGCGCAGTCTTTCGTTAATGTTGGGTATTTATTGTCATCGTGGTGCGTGTGTCCATGTACGCTTCGTGGCGTAGTGGCTAGCGCCGCGCGTTCGGAAGCGAGGGGTCCCTGGTTCGATTCCGCGCTACGGACACAACTTTCGGAATTTTTTTTTCATAAAAATCACAGCATATCCACGAGGTGAATGATGATGAGTAGGCAAAGCTCCGGAGGGAATCATCGGATCTCCCGCTTAAGGGGACGCTAGCACAAACGCGTTAGAAACGTGCAGCACTCTCTAGTAAGGGGGAGCGGCCACAGCGTCTTACGCAGCCATTTACACATGCCGGAACGTGCACCGCGTTTGCCGACGCCATCACATGACTGCTGAGAGAGTATACCCCCGTATTCATAAACGCTCCTCGACTTGAACTTGACTTGCCACCGCTTTGGGCAGCGCGTTCGAAACGCGTTGAAGGTAAGGCGGAGATGCCACAGCGTCTTACACCAGCTTCTTACACGGGCCGTAACGCGCTAGCACAAACGCGTTAGAAACGCGCTAGAAACGCGGCCTTTCGTTAATGTTGGGTATTTATTGCCATCGTGGTGCGTGTGTCCATGTCCGCTTCGTGGCGTAGTGGGCTAACGCCGCGCGCTCGGAAGCGAGGGTCCCAGGTTCGATTCCGCGCTACGGACACAACTTCGGAATTTTTTTTCTCATTTTTCTCAGACTGGTTACACACTACTACTACGACACACTACTACTACGACGACGGGGACGAACGGGTGCCGCTATAAGGAGCTTCGCCCCTAAAAAAGATAAACGCGCGCACAAACATAAAGCGTCTTCAGCCTGTCCTCAAGTTTACTCGCAGCAGCGTGCAAGTGACTGCGGGGAACAGCGTTAGGAAGAACATGGCCGCCGATATGAGCGCCGACCAATGAGAGTCGTCGGTGGTGCTTCAATGCTTGTCGCTACTTAAAGAAAGCAATATATATATATATATATATATATATATAGAGAGAGAGAGAGAGAGACATTAAAGTGTAGGGTTCCTCGATGCCCGCCTCGCCCACCGCTACCCTTCCACTGGTAAGTCGCGTTTGCGCAGCAGTTGCCCGCTTGTTGCTCATTTGGTATGTGCGGCAAAAAGTGCGACTCGGAAACTAAATAATGAGTCAGCATAAAAATACTTAAGAATATACCCGTGCGTAGTACCATTTAATTTAGGGAGGTGCCGACGAGTGCGACTGGCAGCCTTCGAGAACGTCCATTTCCTTGTTTCTCGCTTTTTTTTCTGTGCACTGTACGAAATGAAGAATGGTTTATTACAAATCCGTAAGGTCCAAACTGAACCACAAAATAACTTTTCTTCATCCGAATTGCTTTAGGTCCGTCGCTCAGGTGCGCCGGTAGTATAAAGTCGCGAACTCGGCGACTGCGATAAGTCTAAATTAAGCAAAACGCTGTGGACATCGGCTCAAACAGTGTGTGTGTTGGTGAGGTCAGTTCGTACAGCCAATTACGCAACACAACTTACTCCACAAAGAACGGAACTTTGCGCGAAAGCAACTTCTCACGCCAGCCACTACCGCTCGATCACCGGCTCCACGACGCTGTCCACTGTCATTTGTACTCAGAATGTTCTGCGTAGGTCGCCTATTACGTCATAACACAATGTGGCTAGAAGTTGAGGAGGAGGGAAGGCAGGTGGTAAGAAGGAATTAAGAAAGTTCATTTACAAAAAAATCTGAGCAACTCTGAAACCTGCCTTTTTCAGTAGATGATGGAAGTGTGCCGAGGAACGTACCCTGCGAATTTAATTCACATCCGTTAAGGTACAAAAATTGCCGGAGTTGCTTTTAGGAATGAAAGCGCAATTTTGAAGTTCATATCATAACTGCTTCTGAGGTTTGTAAGTAGTAGTAGGATTTGGTCGTTTATTGAAATAATAAACGAATGATCCAAGATGAACAGATAATGAAGGAGACAAAGATGAGAAGAGAAGAATGAAGACATGGCAGTCCCCAATCTGGGAGTCGCATGGTGAGAAGCTCAATTGGAGTCCTCATGCTGGGCTAATTGATTGTAAGGCTGAGCGTGCTTTTGGATTGCTTCCCAGGATCAGCAACCGGCGCTATGGGCTACGCCGAGACACTCTTATGAGTTATGAAATATTTACAAGGTGTTTCACTTAACTTGAGCCAAAATGTAAAATTATGAGAAAGGATACGTAGCTGGACACAACCAAGGTAATGTTGTTTGCCGCCGCTTGGAGGTACTTACAATATTTTTGGCATTCATCCTAATTAGATAATTAGTCCTAATTAGTATTTGCATATTTTTGAAGTTGGGCTCAAGTTAAGTGAAACATCCTGTGTGCACCCTAAATAATAGTTTGGGTGTGTTGTGACTTCGCGAAGCCCTGGCTATAAAATTAGGTCCCTGGTCCTCTTAAAAACTGAAGCCCTGCGTCTGTGCCTGGGACTACCATGATTTGTAGCGATGAATGTTCTATATGAGGAAGCGCGCCTACTAATATTACCTTGCTGATTCTGAATCCGGACAGGTTCAACATTTCTAAAACTTTATGGCCTTTAAACTATATAACCAAGACGATCACAATACATTTTTATTTCCTACTTTGTCCCGCTAGTGACCTAATTAAGTCGCGTAATAAGGACATCGGACGACAGCAAAGTAGCACCGGACAGAATGCTAGCGTTAAGCCTTGTATGTTTCTTGCTGTCGTCCGGTGCCTTTTTCGCGCTTGCGAATGATGTTTCAAGTCCCCAATAAGCCGCAACTAGCCCAATCGCCCTCTCTAATATCACTTCTTTGTCGCACATTGGCCAAATTCTACATTCCTCAAATTGCGTTTCTACAAACGCAATTAGAACCTTTCATTGCCTATATCCTAGATGTATATCCAGCAAAAAAAGTAAGTTATCCGAATTTAAAATCATATTTGTCGACATTATATTTTCGGAAAATCAAAAATGGCATTACCTGAAATATTTAAATAGTCGGTTGGTAGATTACCTTGCTCCCGTGCCAACTAGTAACATAATGGCTACATATGCATCAATGAGTGAGAATTCTGGAGTAGGTATTTTGTCCCCTTCACTTGAGTGGTCATTTCCTTTAAGACTTCAGAATTTCACTCCTGTTTTAAACCTGGGCTATGGGTGATGATTCTTGCACTGGACAAGCTCCCTTTAAATTCAGTCACATCCGTTATTATCACAGATTGTCTTTCACTTCCCTTACTGCCTCATCAAGTTCACCAGTATTTAAAGCGTTCCTGTCATTAGTTACGTTGCACCTAAGGCTCCTTAGATTACTATGCGCACCGGGTCACAGTGTCTTATATATCAAAAGGGATGGCTGATTCATTAGCCCAATGATCTCTCAATCGACCGGTAATTTCTACTTTGCCAATATTGGCTTACATCACTGTGAAAAGATACGGGAGATTGTCTAGACAGAGAGACTCTGTCGAAACTTCAATAACAGCATTGATAAACTTCGTACATCTGATGTTTACGTGGAGAAATCGAAGATGTCCATCGACGACTATAAGATGTATTAACTACTAGATTGCGTTGCCACATCTCCCCACTGAACCTGTATTTCAACAGGTGTGGTTTGGTAATCTCTCTGCTGTGCCATTTGTTGGGGGGAGATCGATGTATCGATCATTGTTTTTTATGCTGCCGCCGGTTCATTGTACAAAGAAAAATATTACTTGAAGCTTCAACTGGTACACTTGCAATAAATTGAACTACTTTGGTCATGCTCTCCTTCAGAGTTCTAGCTCTCGGTTATAGCTATAACGATGTGTTTGATGCTTTGTGGTTTTCTTCAAGAGACGAAATGATTATCGTGCTGATCAGTTTTTATTACCTTACTTATTGTGCTCCTAAATTATGATTATTAAATTTGTTTAAACTGCAGTCATCTATTCACTCGGCGAATTTTTCTCAAGATCACTACATTTCTTAATTATCCGTTAGAAAGTTATGCCAAACATGTTCATGTATTATGCTATTTGCTTCTGTTTTTGTTGTAATTACTGATCACAATAAATTATTGTAACCACTGCCGACTTCAGGGTTGACGAGACTTTTCAAGCGGTCTTGAAGACTGCTTCTTCTCCTCAACCCCAGCTGTTGTATATGCCTTGTACAAGAAGCTGAAATAAAGCATTCATTCATTCATTGATTCAAATGTCAGCGAGCGCTAATCTCTCGATACTTGAGCCTTCCCCGCTGCGGGTATGTGCCGTATTTTCAAGCCACATCATCATGATCATCGTCGTAATAGCAGATGTTTAGTGCAATTAAATCTTTAAGGCTTTTGCGGTATGTTGGAACATTATATTTGGCACAGCCCGCGGCATCAACCCGATGTGGGTGACATATTTTACATCGCAAGACGGGATGGCCGCCCGCTCAACACCACCCCCTCGTTACACTTTCGTCACCCAGAATAATGATTCGACTCTCGTCATACAGTCATCATACATTGCTTGTCAAACCGGCATCGTGATGCCGTCGTGTCCATTCAGTCGTTGTCATTCCAACTTCGTTGTTCTGACTCTCGTTATGCTGTTGTCGTCACACCTTCTACGCCGAACCTGTGCGCCTGGTTGCCTGACAGCTTGGGTGATTCGGTATGTGCTCGTGGTCGTGATGCTATCACGGTCGTTGCGTTACCGTCATTCCAGCTTCGGCATCCCAATCTCGTCATGCCGTCGACGTCACGCCCTCGTCGTCAAAGCGTCGTCATGCCTTCGTCGTCAGACCAGCGTTTTGATGCCATCGTGATGCCGTCGTGGTCGTTGAATGTCGTCATTCAAGCTTTGTTATCAGACTATCGACATGCCGTCGTTGTCACGCTCTCGTTTTATCACTGTGATCACTTCCGCAACGTCATACAATTGTCGTCACGCAATCGTCGTCATACCTTGGGACATCATTAAGTAGCGGCAAAAAGACATCGGAAGATGTCTTGTTGTTGTTGCTGCCTATCACGTCTGTGGCTCCTACCCACGATGGGGGATTGACCATAAAATGGGTGGATTATTCCAAATTATTATGAAGTATTATTTTCCCAATATCTATGGAATTGGCGTTGAATAGCGTAGAATTATCTCTTAAATTCAATCAGGAAAGTCATATTGAATGAGTAATAATTAATTTAAAGTTAAAAAACAGGGAATAAACAGAATTAAGCAGGGAATTCGGTTGGATTCTGTAAGAAACGTTTGGACATCGGAGCAAGCATCCCTGTGGTTGAATCCCAAAGTCGAGGCCCCGAACGAAAGAAGAGCACTTCCTGTTAAGTCCAGGCCAATTCTTCGAAAAGGTATTTCCAATATTCGTTTTTCTTACGGCAGTAAAGCGGCGACAAGATAGAAGGAAATGATGAGTTGTCTTTTCCTCATTACACAACAAGCACAGGGAGGAGGGAACCAAACCCGACCTGTGTTTCAGGGAGTTCCAGCAGAAAAGGTAGGTGAACCTTTTCTTCCCCGTTTTCTTGGACTGGACGGTAGGATGTCTAGCGTTATGGCCTGTGTGCTTCTTTTTGTCGTCCAATGTCTTTTTCGCGTTAGTTACTGATTTCTCAGTAGCGGGCAACATTGATGAATTCTACAGCATTAATGAGAGGGTAGCAGTCGTCGTAATAAAGCTGAATAGCAGGTACAAAATGAAGGTAGTACAAGCCTATGCCCCAACCTCTAGTCACGATGATGAAGAAATAGAACAGTTTTATGAAGATGTTGAATTAGCAATGAGAAAGGTGCAAACTCAGTATACTGTAGTCATGGGCGACTTCAATGCAAAAGTGGGGAAAAGCAGGTTGGTGAGCAAGCAATTGGCAACTACGGCATCGATTCTAGGAATACAAGAGGAGAGATGTTAGTAGAATTCGCGGAAAGGAATAGGCTCCGAATAATGAATACCTGCCTCAGGAAGCGCAGCAACAGGAAGTGGACCTGGAAAAGCCCTAATGGAGAAACAAGGAATGAAATAGATTTCATACTCTCTGCCGATCCAAGCTTAGTGCAGGATGTAGAAGTGTTAGGTAAGGTTAAGTGCAGTGACCATAGGTTAGTGAGGTCTAGGATTTCCCTCAATTTGAAGAGAGAGAGAGAGAGAGAGTGAAATTAGTCAAGAGGAAACAGGCCAACCTAGAGTCAGTAAGGGTAAAAGTAGACCAATTCAGGCTGGTGCTTGCAAACAAATATGCAGCTTTAGAAAAGGAAGATAAAGACGACATCTATAGAGGCAATGAATGAAACCCTAACTAGGTTGATCTCAGAAGCAGCAATTGAAGTGGGAGGTAGGGCACCAAGGCAACCAGTAGGTAAGCTCTCCCAAGAAACAAAGGACCTAATAAAGAAACGACAGAAGATGAAAATGTCCAACTCAAGAGATCAGATAGAATTCGCTGAACTATCAAAACTAATCAACAACAAAAAAGTAAGGGATATTCGAAATTAAAACGTGTGAAAGATTGAGGAAGCCGTAAAATATGGACGCAGCATTAAATCAGTAAGAAGAAAGCTTGACATAGGACAAGAAAAGATGTATGCACTGAAAGATAAGCATGGTAATATCATCAGCAATTTCGATGACATAGTAAAAGCAGCGGAAGAATTCTATACTGACCTGTACAGTGCGCAAAACAGCCAAGCTACTTTCATTCAATATAGTGATGAACCGGATACAGAGGCTCGTTCTATAACTAGCGCTGAAGTTAGAAGGGCCTTGAAAGATATGACCAGGGGAAAAGCTGCTGGAGAAGATGGAATAACAGTAGATTTAATCAAAGATGGAGGAGATAGCATGCTTGAAAAGCTTGCGACCCTTTATACGCAATGCCTCACAACTTCATGTGTACCAGAGAGCTGGAAGAACGCCAACATTATACTAATCCATACGAATGGAGACGTTAAAGAACTGAAGAATTATAGACCCATTAGCTTGCTTTCAGCATTGTATAAAATATTCACCAAGATAGTTTCCAATAGAAGCAGGGCAACACTTGACTTCAGCCAACCAAGAGAACAGGCTGGCTTCAGGAAGGGATATTCTACGATGGATCATATCCATGTCATAAATCAGGTAATCGAGAAATCTGCGGAGTACAATCAACCTCTCTACATGGCTTTCATAGATTATGAAAAGGCACTTGATTTAGTAGAGATACCAGCAGTCATAGATGTATTGCGGAATCAAGGAGTACAGGAGGCATACGTGAATATCTTAGCAAACATCTACAAGGATTCCACAGCTACCTTGGTTCTTCACAAGAAAAGTAGAAAGTTACCTATCAAGAAAGGGGTGAGGCAAGGAGACCCAATCTCTGCAATGCTATTCACTGCATGCTTAGAAGAAGTATTCAAGCTCTTAGACAGGGAAGGCTTAGGAGTGAGGATCAACGGCGAATATCTCAGCAACCTTCGGTTTGCAGATGACATTGTCCTACTCAGCAACAATGGAGAGAAATTACAACAAATGATTGAGGACCTTAATCGTGAAAGTGTAAGAATTGGGTTGAAGATGAATATGCAGAAGACAAAGATATTGTTCAATAGCCTGGCAAGGGAACAAGAATTCAGGATCGCCAGTCAGCCTCTATAGCCTGTAAAGGAGTACGTTTATCTAGGTCAATTACTCACAGGGGACCCTGATCCCGAGAAAGAAATTTACAGAAGAATAAAATTGGGTTGGAGTGCATACAGCAGGCATTACCAAATCCTGACTGGGAGCTTACCACTGTCGTTGAAAAGAAAAGTGTACAATCATTGCATTCTACCGGTGCTAACATATGGGGCAGAAACTTGGAGGTTAACAAAGAAGCTCGAGAACAAGTTAAGGACCGCACAAAGAGCGATGGAACGAAAAATCTTAGGACTAACATTAAGAGACAGGAAAGGAGCAGTGTGGATCAGAGAACAAACGGGGATAGCCGATATTCTAGTTGACATTAAGCAGAAGAAATGGAGCTGGGCAGGCCATGTAATGCGTAGGATGGATAACCGGTGGACCATTAGGGTTACAGAATGGATACCAAGAAAAGGGAAGCGCAGTCGAGGTCGGCAGAAAACCAGATGGGATGATGAAGTTAAGAAATTTGCAGGCGCAACTTGGAATACGCTAGCTCAGGACAGGGGTTTTTGGAGATCGCAGGGTGAGGCCTTCGTCCTGCAGTGGACATAAAGTATAGGCTGATGATGATGATGATGATGAGTCCCAACTGTCTTCTCTAAGTCGTCATATACCGCCTTCGTCGTTCCATCGACGTGAATCTTTCGTCGTCATCCCATCGTAATCATACTGTCATCATTCAATCGGGATTATGCCACCCTCGTCACCATCAGACAGTCGCTATCATGCAACCATTGTCAGATCGGCGTCGCCATGCCGTTCTGCTCGTGCCATTGTTGTCACACCAGCTTCGTCATTCGACACTCGTCATGCTATCGTCGTCACGCCAACGTCGTCACACACTCGTCGTTATCCCATTGTCCTCGTGCCGTTGTCGCACCATCGTGGTCAGTGCGCAAGCGTCATACAGTCGTGCTCACACCGTCGTGGTCATTAGATCGTCGTCACTGTAAGTTCAACATACGGCTCCCGTCCCCTCGTACTCGTGAGCCATCGTCGTCCCACAGTCGTCGTCATACAATTGCCGTCATGCCGTCGTCGTACTGCTGTCGTTACACTATTATCATCGTGACTTCAGCAACGTCATCACGTTGTCGTCATCCCGTCGTCTTCTAACCACCTTCATCGATCCATCGACGTCATTACTTGTTCTTCATTCTACCATCATCAATTTGTCGTCATTGAATCGTGAATGTACGCCTGTTGTCATCCGATCGGCTTCATTGCGTCGTCGTCCGACAGACGCTGTCACGCATCTGTCGTCATACTGTTCTAGTCGTGCCACCGAGTTTGGCCCATCGTAAAATTAAAATTATGGGGTTTTACGTGCCAAAACCACTATCTGATTATGAGGCACGCCGTAGTGGGGGACTCCTGAAATTTCGACCACCTTGGGTTTTTCAACGTGCACCTAAATCTAAGTACATGGGTGTTTTCGCATTTCGCCCCATCGATATGCGGTCGCCGTGGCCGGGATTCGATCCCGCGACCTCGTGCTCAGCAGCCCAACACCATAGCCACTGAGCAACCACGGCGGGTCCTGCCCATCATCGGCATTCGAGCTTATTTATCCGGTTTTTGTCATACCATCGTCGTGACGTCATTGTCGTCACCTCATTGTCGCCATGCCATCATCGTTATGCCGCATTTGTCGTCTCATTGATATCATTGTATCTTCGTCGTTCAATCATTACTGCGTCACCGTCACACAGATGTCCTGATGCCATCTTGCTCATGGGGAACCTTGGCAAGCGGGTGCCATAGTAAAATTGAACGATATCGACATATATTGCACATAGCCGAAGCAACGAAGGTATCACAAATACTACTACATGTGTTGCTGATGAGTTCTGCCGGATTTTTTTTACTTCGCCCAGTTTGAATGGGGATTCCAATGAACATCACAGTCATGATCATCACTCTGAAATTCTTCCACCTGTTACTTCACGTGGTGGCTGAGTAGTACGGCTTTAAGCTGGTCAGCATGAGGTCGCGGGTTCGATTCGTGGCACCAGCGGCCGCGTTGCGATATACACAGTACGCAAAACGAGAAGAAGAAAAAAAACTTGATAACTTAGATTGAGGTACACGAGAAAATGTCCTGAGGTGGTCGTACTCATTCTAATTTATTTATTGAAGTGCGCGAAATGTCTTCGGAACGGCATGATATTAGTATGTATGTTCTCATGGCGTAGTGAGCTATATAAACCGTACCGAGGCAAACCTCCCCTAGAATGGGAATGGGTCCAATTTAGTCAAGACCTCTTTGCAAGCGATTGCAGAGCGAAAAAAAAACGACGCGCCACCACAGAATACCACCCATAGAGATGCAGAATGATTACGCAGAATGCAGAAGATTGGAGAAGCGCAACCAGAGCGGGTCGGCAATGGAAGAATCGGAGATAGCTATTACATGTTTCTGCAGAGCACGGAACAAGAGTGGTAACAACATGAAGAGGGCTACAACAGCGTACCGTCATGTGGGGCATCATTCAGAGGTCACAGATGCTTGGCGAGATCGCAACAAAATTTATTCAGCCGTAGGTTCGCGTCCAACTGTGGTATATCTCCATAGAGGTGCATAACACGCCGTGGTGGCGTAGTGGCTTTGGTGTTGTGCTGCTAAGCCCGAGGTTCCGTGATCGAATCCCGGTCGCGGCAGGCCGCCTTTAGATGGAGGCTAAATGCAAAACCACCCGTTTACCGTGCATTGGGTGCACGTCAAAGCACCCTAGGTGATCAATATTGTTTCGTAGTCGACCGCTACGGCGTGCTTTATAATCATATCGTGGTTTTCGTACGTAAACTTTCAGAAATTAATTTATAATAAAGGTGCATAGATTAGAATAAGTACAATATTGACAAGCGTATTTGCTTACCTGTTACCGCTGGCCACGTTTAACCTGCTAACAAATGTAAAAAAATGGAAGACGCTTAGGCTTCACCTTTAACAGTGGAACGCGATATCATTCAAATATCCCTGTGTGATGATTTCGTCTTCCTAGGTCAACGAGGGGTTGTTTACCCGGGAATGTATTTGTACTTGCACGGTTCGAATTATTGTGGCCACCACTGAGACTAATTCGCAGTGGGGAAAAGAAACAACGAAGCCGATTGTTAACAAGACATGAACATATAATTAACACAAACTGTCACACACAAACTAACCAAGGTACTAAGACTAATATAAAAGTTCATGCACTTTTAAATGTTCTCTCACAATAAATAATTATATATATAACAGTAATTAAAGTTCGTGACCGGTCACAATTACTTGGTAGCGTCGGTGCAGCGCTGTACGGGGCGGCGTTGCGACGGCGTCAGATGCAGTGCGTCGGTCGCGTGAGTATGACGATAAGACACTACTTGCGTCTTGACGATCGTCCGCAGCTCGGCCAAGAAGTCACAGGAGGAAAGTAGATAGGGCTTGCCTTGCCTTCAGCACCATGTCACTGCAGGACCCACGGACACCAAAGGCTGGAGGTAGAACAGAGGCCGGATCGTCGCGGAAGTTATGAAACTCGGGCCCACAGCCCGACAGCTTCACTTCTCCGCCCTGCGCTCCTGAAGTCTTTGAGACTCGGACCTACAGTCCGACAGCCTCGCTTCTCCGACGGGTGCTCTTGAGGTCGGGAGGTTCGGACCCGGAGCCCGACAACCTTGCCTCGACCACTCCGCACACCGGTCTTCGTTTCGAACCCTGCCCTCCTTCTTCTCTTCTTCTGCTCCCTCTTCCAGCAATCGTGTGTCTTCGTGATTCGCTGTTGGCCGAGGTGCCGCGTCAGGCGAGCACGCGCCGAATCCCGCCATTCGTTTTCTTCTTTTATGGTCACTAATCGTCCGCCGCACCAGACACGCGCACATAAGTCTTTTGTACATGACAAAAAGTCCCCCTTTTCGAAAAGTTTTTTTTATGAAGCGAAAATAAATAAATATAAAAAAACTGTGGCGATGCGCGTGGACTCGTGAGACTTCATACAGTACATGTACTAAATCGATTGAGCAACATGCAGACTTCAACCATAAAAAAATAAGAAAGCATACAAAATCATGAACTCCCAAAGTGATCAATAGCTCAATAGCTGATCCTGACCTACTTAAATAATCAGCTCCAACCTTTTCTGAGGAATGCCTTTGATACCCCCACCTGCTCCAGCTTTAAAGCGTGGCAAGGGGCTTCATTTTCTGGTACTTCAGTCACTACAAACGAGGAAGTTTGGAACCTAGCTAGTGGTTGGCGCTCTTCATACCGCTTCAGCATGTTGATGTGTTATAATTTAGTGGTATGGCCTACGTCGAACCAGTAGTCAAAGTTGTTTTTCTTTCCAGTGACTACAAATGGTCCCTACCGTTGCATCACGAGTTTGTTATCGCTGGTTGCGAGGAGTATGAGCGCACGATGTCCTATCTTCAGCTGTTGGCGACAACTGTTTCGGTCGTAGTACCCTTTTGAGTCCTCTGAGCTTTGCAGAAGTTCTGGTGAGCTAACTTCAAAGTCTCTTCTAGTCGGTTTCTGAGGTCGAGGACGTATGCATATGTCGTCTTAACATCTTCCTTGAGCCTGTCTCTTGTCCAGAGATCCTTGAGTATGGCCAAGGGTCCTCGTACTTGTAGTCGGTATATCAATTCAAATGGCGAAAAACCGAGGCTTGTTTGTGGCACCTCACGGTACGCAAAAAGAAGAGGAGCAAGATATCGATCCCAGGCTTTTGGTTTTTCTTGGCATAGTTTCCGCAGCATCATCTTAAGGGTTCCGTTGAAGCGCTCCACCATTCCATTACACATTGCATGATAAGGCGTTGAACTGAGATGCTTGATGGCGAGTAAATCACTTATTTCTTTCATCAACACTGATGTAAAACAAGATGCCTGGTCACAAAGGATCTCGTGTGGGAAACCGATTCTTGAGAACATCTCAACCAGCCCTTCGACAACAGTTGCTGAGTCGATAGAAGGTAAAGGGATGGCGTCCGGGAAGCGAGTTGCAAAGTCCACAAGAGTGAGTATATATCGGTTGCCCTTACTCGATGTTGGAGTCAAGGGACCGATGATATTGCTACACGCGTGTGGTATATGGTTGTTTGAACGAGGCGCGCGGGCGCCTAGACGAAGAAGACGAACTGCTCTGGGCTCTCGAGCTATCGGCTGATCTGGCCAGCGCTGCAGCTACCTTTTGTAAATATACTTGTAAATAGTCTCCTGTCCTTAATTCTTCGTTCGCGTAACATTTTGGTGGAGCGTGCCGTTCCCCGTCCTCACCACGGAGCTCCGCAGCGGCCGCACCGTCCAGCTTTCCGCCATGGCTCCCGGTGACGACAACTCGTCTGCTGCTACTACTGCAACTCCAACCACAACGTACGTCACGGTTGCCACTCCCCGCGATCCTGGCTTATTCTCCGGCCAAGATAATGTTGACGTTGATGACTGGCTACGCATGTATGAGCTTGTTAGCCGCAACAACCGCTGGGACCCTACCATAATGCTAGCTAATGTCCTCTTCTACTTGGGCGGCACACCTCGTGTCTGGTTCCGGACACACGAGGAGGAGATCTCTAGCTGGGACGCTTTCAAGGAGAAGCTCCGCGACCTCTTTGGCAATCCGACCGGTCGGCAGCAGGCTGCAAGAAAGGAGCTTGCTACACGAGTACAGTCTGCCACTGAATCGTATGTCTCGTACATACAAGACGTGCTAGCTCTTTGCCGGAAAGTCGACGAGAACATGGTCGAAGTTGACAAGGTTGGCCACGTTCTCAAGGGGATCGCGGACGACGCATTCAACTTGTTGATCTTCAACAATGTGTCTACCATCGACGTCATTGTCAAGGAATGCCGCCGCTTTGAGCTCGCCAAAAGCCGCCGCGTCATTCCACAGTTCTCCCGGCTCCCTAACACGGCTGCGACGTCGTCCTGCGTCGCCCTTACCGCTTCACCCCCCTCCAATGAGACCGTCACGCGTATTGTTCGCCGCGAGCTCGAGGCTGCCAGTCCTGCCACGTTCCTTCCGCGCCCACTTGACCCCACCATTGACCAACCAGCCCCAGCGATCTCCCTCATTCAGGAGGTTGTGCGGCAAGAGTTTGCCAACCTCGGTTTTCCTGCTGCCTGCTCCATCTCCCGAGCTGACGCCCGACTGGTGCCGACAGCTGCGCCTCCCAGTGATCTGTATTCCCGTCCCAGATACCGCAACCCTACAGAGTGGAGAACTCCGGACGACAAACCCATTTGCTTTCGTTGCCACCACATTGGCCACGTCGCTCGCCACTGCCGCACCTCCTGGACTTCGCCGTATTCGAGCTACTTTTCCCCGTCTCCTCGCCCATTTGCCGACCCTCGCCCCTACTCGCCTCGCCGTATGCCTACTAGCTCTCACGTATCCGTCGATGACAGTCGTCCCACTCGCTCGCCGTCACCTCAGCGCCGTCGGTCCCCGTCGCCCCAGCCACGCCGCTATTCGTCGCCGACCAATTATGGACCCTCCCGGACGGAAAACTAGGCCATGCAGCTCTTGGAGGTAGTGCTGCATCACGTTCGTCCTGTCCAAATCCTCCGTTGACGCTCTTCACGAACACGAACCTAATTGAAGTAGATGTAGATGGTGTCCCGTTGACGGCATTGATTGATACTGGAGCCCAAGTGTCCATAATGAGCGCTAACCTATGTCGTCGCCTCAAAAAAGTTCTTACGCCTGCCGTCACTCGAGCCGTCCGCGTCGCCAATGGCGCCACTGTTGCCGTCTGTGGTATGTGCACTGCTCGCGTAGGAATTGCTGGCCGCCAAGTTCCCGTCCTGTTCTCCGTGCTGACCCGTTGCCCTCATGACCTCGCCTTCGGGCTCGAATTTCTGACGACGCATTCTGCCCTCATCGACTGTTCCACCGGTACGCTGTGCCTCGAGCTTCCTCTTGTTTCCGACGTCCGCCCCGAACAACTTCACACCCTATGCACTACAGCGTTTGTTCGGTTACCTCCAAAAGCCCTAACCTTCGTCGAATTGGCCTCAACGGCAACCGTGCCTGATGGCGACTATGTCGTCGCCCCTATTCGTGATGTCCTCCTGGCGCGCGACATCTCTGTGCCACACTCCGTCGTTACCCTTGCCGCTAATCGGATGTGTCTCCCCGTTGTCAATTTTGGCTTGACGAAGCAAGTGTTACCTGAAGGCATAGCGGTGGCCACGCTCCGGTCAGTGACAGACGACCACGTCACTGCTTTTGCAGCCGACGCGTCTCCAGATCCTCCTGATAACCCGCAGGATGCCTTGAACCTCGACGGCCCATTACGTCCCATGGTCGCTCCGGACCTCGCCCCTGGCCAAGCAGCCGCCCTATATCGCCTTTTGCTTTCTTATCGCGACATATTTGACACTGACAATCGCCCACTTGGTCAGACGTCCCTTGTTAAGCATCGGATAAACACTGGTGATGCTGTTCCCATTCATCGCCGACCGTATCGCGTGTCCACGGCAGAGCGGCAAGTTATTCAGCAGGAAGTCACCAAGATGCTCGCCAAAGGCATTGTTGAGCCCTCGTCGAGCCCTTGGGCATCGCCGGTGGTGCTCGTCAAAAAGAAAGATGGCACGTGGCGTTTCTGTGTCGATTACCGCCACCTAAACCGAATCACTAAAAAGGACGTTTACCCGTTACCACGAATTGACGACGCTCTTGATTGTCTTCACGGTGCCAAATACTTTTCGTCCATTGACCTTCGATCTGGTTATTGGCAGATTTCCGTCGATGACCAAGACCAAGAAAAGACCGCTTTCGTCACTCCAGATGGCCTCTACCAATTTAAGGTTATGCCGTTTGGTTTATGCAATGCCCCCGCCACGTTCGAACTGATGATGGACTCTCTGCTTCATGGTTTCAAATGGTCAACTTGCCTTTGTTACCTCGACGACGTCCTTGTGTTTTCTCCTACGTTTGAGACGCACCTTGAGCGCGTCGCAGCTATCCTTGACGTCTTCCGCAAGGCTGGGCTCCAATTAAACTCATCGAAGTGCCACTTCGGGCGCCGACAGATTACAGTGCTCGGCCATCTCGTCGATGCTTCCGGAGTACAACCCGACCCGGAGAAGGTTCGAGCAGTAACAGCGTTTCCTGTACCTCAGTCTGTCAAAGACGTCCGGAGTTTTGTGGGGCTCTGCTCTTATTTCAGACGGTTTGTGAAGAATTTCGCAGCAATCGCTCGACCACTCACTGAACTTCTGAAGAAAGACGTGCCTTTTACGTGGGGTTCCCCTCAGGCTGCCGCATTTTCACGCCTTATCACGATTCTGACCAATCCACCGATCTTGGCCCACTTTGACCCGTCCGCACCTACAGAGGTCCGAACCGATGCCAGTGGTTATGGGATCGGCGCAGTCTTAGCGCAACGACAACACGGACACGACCGCGTTATAGCCTACGCTAGCCGGCTCCTGACAACTGCAGAGCGCAACTATTCGATTACCGAGCGCGAATGTCTTGCTCTCGTCTGGGCTGTTTCAAAGTTCCGCCCATATTTATATGGCAAGCCCTTCTCAGTAATCACAGACCATCATGCGCTGTGTTGGCTTTCGTCGCTCAAGGATCCTACTGGTAGGCTCGGTCGTTGGGCTCTCCGACTACAAGAATATCCATACACAGTGACGTACAAGTCGGGGCGCCAACACCAGGACGCAGATTGCCTCTCTCGCTACCCAGTCCAAGACCCGTCCTCTACGTCTGATACTGACACCGACGCCTGCGTTCTCTCTGTTTTTCCACTGGTCCATGTCGCCGACGAGCAGCGCCGTGACCCGTCCTTGCGTGTCATCATTGACCGCCTGGAATCGTCACTTGCCGACAGCTCCCTTCGCTTATTCACACTTCAAGATGGCGTACTCTACCGCCACAACGTTCACCCCGACGGCCCAGCATTACTCCTTGTGATCCCTAAACACCTTCGCTCGGCTGTTCTCCACGAACTTCACGACCTCCCCACTGCCGGTCACCTCGGTGTGTCACGTACCTACGACCGGATCCGCCGACGCTTCTTTTGGCCAGGGCTTGCTCGCTCCGTTCGAAGATACGTAGCTGCGTGTGAGAAATGCCAGCGACGCAAGACACCGTCGACGCTCCCTGCTGGGTACCTTCAACCAATTGACCTTCCTGCGGAACCATTCTTTCGGGTTGGTTTAGATTTACTTGGTCCTTTTCCTCTTTCTACCTCTGGGAACAGGTGGATCGCTGTGGCCACAGATTACGCCACGCGCTACGCCATCACCCGAGCGCTCCCTACCAGCTGTGCCACAGATGTTGCCGATTTTCTTCTACGCGACGTGATTTTATTACATGGAGCTCCGCGACAACTTCTCACAGACCGTGGCCGGACTTTCCTGTCAAAAGTTATCGCGGACATCCTGCAGTCCTGTGCCACGAGGCACAAGCTATCCACGTCATACCATCCGCAAACGAATGGCCTCACGGAGCGTCTTAATCGCACTCTCACAGACATGCTCGCGAAGTATGTGTCTTCCGACCACACTGACTGGGACCTCGCTCTACCGTTTGTCACCTTTGCGTATAATTCCTCGCGCCACGACACAGCCGGTTATTCGCCATTTTTCCTTCCTGTTCGGCCGAGAACCAGCACTGCCCCTCGACACAAGCATCCCTGTTCACGCAGCACCTACCAGTGAATATGCACTTGACGCCGTCGCCCGCGCTGCCCACGCAAGGGAAATTGCCCGTGGCCGCCTTCTGCACTCCCAAGAGAGTCAACGGCGTTTGTACGACCAGGGACACCGTGACGTGCACTTCCCGCCTGGTTCTTTGGTGCTTCTATGGTCTTCGTCGCGTCAGGTCGGCCTGTCAGAAAAACTGCTGTCTCGTTACACAGGCCCCTACCGAGTGATTCGTGCCGTGACTCCCGTCACCTACGAGATCGCCCCTGACGCCCCATCTGCTTCCCAGTCCAGTGATATCGTGCACGTTACACGACTGAAGCAGTATCACCCTCCCAGTGATGACATTTAGACGCTCCGGGACGTCGCTTCTGCCGCCGGGGGATTATGCTACACGCGTGTGGTATATGGTTGTTTGAACGAGGCGCGCGGGCGCCTAGACGAAGAAGACGAACTGCTCTGGGCTCTCGAGCTATCGGCTGATCTGGCCAGCGCTGCAGCTACCTTTTGTAAATATACTTGTAAATAGTCTCCTGTCCTTAATTCTTCGTTCGCGTAACAATATCTACCGCTACCCGTTCGAATGGGGTATCTATAAGCGGCATTCGTCCAAGTGGAGCCTTGCCCACTCTACCTTTTGGAAAGGTTCTTTCACATACATCACACGATCTGACAAATCTTTTAACGTCCTCTTGGACGCCGGGCCAATGAAATGATCTAAGGACCCGTTCCGTGGATTTCCGTATGCCTTGATGCCCAGACAAGGAGTTGTCATGTGCCATATTAAGGACTTCGAGGCGTAGGCATTTCGGTACCACTGTTTGATCGATTATTTTTCCTGGGCATATTTGATAGCATCTGTACAACACGCCTTCATCCAGGTAGAACGAATGGGCGGTTGTACCTTTTCCCGGAATATTTTTCCCGATTTTGCTTCTACAAACTTGAAGTGTTGTGTCTTCCTGCTCCTTTGTCCGAAACATTTCTCTTGACAATTGTAAAGCTCCAAGACCACCGGGGAACATGGTTTCGAGATCTTGGCACCCACTATAATGTGCAGAGAACCACTGTCTTCTTTCGTAGTGCTCATCTCGCGTGATTTACTTGCTACAGAAGTAAACGAGGATGCTTTCCAATTGGGATCTGGTTCCATGGGTTGGTGTGCTCCAGGAACGTTACCAATGATCACATCATACAATGGTCTCTCCATGCACTTTGCGACCAGTAACACCGGAGAAGTACGGTGATGAAATGTTGACTTCCGCTTCCGGAACGTTAATAGAGCTACCATCAGCCAGTAGTATCATAGACTCAGTGCCTATCATTGCTGCGTCCGGTACAAGATCTCGTCGTACGACTATACTATTGCTTCCTGTATCTCTCAGAACCCAAACGGTCTGTCCAAAAAGCTCTCCTTTCAACACCGGCATGTCAAAAGACTTGCTAGGCCAGACTCCCAAAGCATTAGAAAATGTCTCATCTTGCTGCTTGGTACTACGTTCAAAGTACTCCCGTGCATCTTTTTGCTGGTCGGGAGGTAGTATGCAGCATGCTGATGAGCCTTTGGCACCTCGTTCATTTCGCCTGCATGATTGCAAATCGTGTCCATATCTGCGGCAATATTCACAATATGGCTGTTTTGTCTTCACACGGCAATCTGATGTCTTGTGTCCTATCTTATCACATATGAAGCAACGGACTTGAGACTTCACACCTGGTTTCTCATTCGTTTCTTTACTAGGATTTTGTTCTAGCCTCTCCTTGAACACCAGCAAATTATGCTGCCTCCGTGCCTCCAAATAGTGATCGGCCGCTTCATAGGCCTCATCCACGGTCTTGCAGTTTCTCTCAGGAAGAAAAAGCGCCAAACCACTATGGCAGTTATTCAAGAATTGTTCTGCGACTATCAAGTCTCGAACCGCATTGAATGTCTTCCCCTGGTTTGCCATCTCCACCCAACGGTAGAAGTAGCTGAACAGCCGAGTAGCATACTGCTTGCCGGTTTCTCCATCCTGTGGTTTACTTTGCCGAAATCTCTCTCGGTATCCCTCAGCAGTAAACCGAAATCGTTTTAACAATGCTAGTTTTGCTTTGTTGTAATCCAGGGAGTCTTCGGGCGATAAACGAACAAACACTTTCAGTGCTTCCCCACCGAGGCACAAGCTGAGCGCGGTGGCCCACTTTTATTTTGGCCAGCCCTGTCCTGTGGCAACATGTTCAAAGCGCTTTAAATATGCGCCGAGGTCATCTCGAGAATCATTCAACATGGGGATAAGATTATGTGGGCTGATGGGGGCCGAGACTTCCGCTTGGTTCGTGTGACCTGCACCATTCCCACTCCCACTGCTTTCTCCCACCTCAGCGAGCCTCAGACGCAACCGCAAATTCTTTTCTTCTAGCTCAAGGCGCTGTTTGGTCGCCTCTCTTTCCGCCGCCCGTTCCTCACGCGCCTTAGCATCTTCCTCCCGAGCCCTGGTGACTTGCTCGTCCGCCCAATTTCTCAACTCCGCGCCCTGCAGCCCCAAGTGCTCACCCAACGTAATGAATTCTGCCAAACTCATATTCACTTGTCGCTAAAGTAACTGTGAACAACCGGCTTCGTCCTGTCGCGCGGACGCCAATTTGTGATGATTTGGTCTTCCTAGGTCAACGAGGGGTTGTTTACCCGGGAATGTATTTGTACTTGCACGGTTCGAATTATTGTGGCCACCACTGAGACTAATTCGCAGTGGGGAAAAGAAACAACGAAGCCGATTGTTAACAAGACATGAACTTATAATTAACACAAACTGTCACACACAAACTAACCAAGGTACTAAGACTAATATAAAGTTCATGCACTTTTAAATGTTCTCTCACAATAAATAATTATATATATAACAGTAATTAAAGTTCGTGACCGGTCACAATTACTTGGTAGCGTCGGTGCAGAGCTGTACGGGGCGGCGTTGCGACGGCGTCAGATGCAGTGCGTCGGTCGCGTGAGTATAAGACGATAAGAAACTACTTGCGTCTTGACGATCGTCCGCAGCTCGGCCAAGAAGTCACAGGAGGAAAGTAGATAGGGCTTGCCTTCAGCACCATGTCACTGCAGGACCCACGGACACCAAAGGCTGGAGGTAGAACAGAGGCCGGATCGTCGCGGAAGTTATGAAACTCGGGCCCGCAGCCCGACAGCTTCGCTTCTCTGCCCGGCGCTCCTGAAGTCTTTGAGATTCGGACCAACAGTCCGACAGCCTCGCTTCTCCGACGGGTGCTCTTGAGGTCTGGAGGTTCGGACCCGGAGCCCGACAACCTTGCCTCGACCACTCCGCACACCGGTCTTCTTTTCGAACCCTGCCCTCCTTCTTCTCTTCTTCTGCTCCCTCTTCCAGCAATCGTGTGTCTTCGCGATTCGCTGTTGGCCGATGTGCCGCGTCAGGCGAGCACGCGCCGAATCCCGCCATTCTTTTTCTTCTTTTATGGTCATTGATCGTCCGCCGCACCAGACATGCGCACATAAGTCTTTTGTACATGACACCCTGACTGCTTCTCACGCTTCCCGGCAACTGCTGCTTATGTAACCGTAATATTCAGCGGTAGAGGCTGGCGGTGAACGCTGTGCACGAAGGCAAGCTTTCTTGTAGAAACGCGGCCTCTTGCGCAGGCTGATCCCGGAGGCTGTGTACAGCTGCGCCAAAAGAAATGACGTCATAATCAGATGTCTGTTACTTTTTCGCACTTTTAATATTCCGGATGTTTTGTTCAATGACATTTGTTTGTGCGCTGTCATTCTCAAAATTCTGAGAAATAATCTTGCCAAGAATTTAAGGTATGGCATGAGCAACTTTCGTGAGAGAATGATATAGCAAGGCGTTGTATATACACATACCTATCTAACGGCCAACGCCGCTGACGCCAAAACCAGATTTTGTGCGACACGGAGCCAATAACGTTGTGGCGTGAATATCGCTCAGCGCAAGACGCGGCCTTCTGTATTTGAAGTTCTTCGAATGTTGTCGCTGGTTTTGCTTCTTGTCGCTTGTCACCAAACCTTCGGTAATGAGATTCTACGCGTGACGGGAATTGTGTAGAACTTTTGAAGATATGCGCCATCAAACGCGCCACAAAAATGTACTCTTGTTCCACTGACTCTTTTAACAGAACGCTCTTCTAGGCATTGAAGTGCAAAAGTAATTGCAACGCCCATGTATTTCGTCCCACACTTTGTGATATTTTATTTCGAAACTGTGTCATCCTGGAGGTTCATTTTAAATGGATAACTCTAGCACGATAACACTCTACAATTCCTAAATTGCAGTATGTGCTGTAAAATACATTAGTGAATTTTTGTTGAATATTTCAATAACTGTTTCGACTTCTCGTCTTAGCAATGTCCGCCTTATCGTACAATCAAGTACACAGGTAAGAATTATGCTGGCTCCCACAGGCGAATTTTTATAAATATCCCTTATAACTTCACAATGATGACCCCGTGTATAAATACACGCACAGATACACGCGCACACGCTCTTCTCAGCTCTCCCATTCCTACTACCTCGACCACGTGACCGTTTCTCACACTTCATACACATGCACTTTTTTTTTACACTATGACAATGCTATCGCTCATGCATTAAAATGCTGACGAAAGCACGATTAAACTCTTCACTGGGCGAACTTGTGCCCAGAAAGACGAGTCACACTCGTTACGAGCTCGCACACCAGTCATTGAAATTGGGATGCACCTATCAAACGCGTGGCTATTTATAGGTAGTACAAGACTCATCGTGCATTCTATTGTAATCGGATGTGCTCACATGTGTTCCAAAATGCACGCCACATTTCGTTTCTAACACACAGTCTCATTAGAGAAGAATGTTTCGCTTTAGAATCGGCAACAACATTTGAGAGCGTTCTTGAAAATCAAGGCTCGTCCTGCACCGATCGGTAATTTTGCAATAAGGGTTTGCTGTTGAAAATACGGTCACCGGAAAAGAATGCAAAATGTACGCTTGTGAATGCCCTTCTTTTAGAATTCGGTGAGATTGGTTGTGGTTTTACAAAAGCTTTTCTCGCCTCAAAGAAAATTTCCTTAAATAAAATGTCTAGATCACAAGCTGAGTGATTTTTGCGTATAATGATATTTCTGCTTACAACGCTGTTTTATGCATTAAAGTACAAAAGTAACTAACTGCAATGCATTTCGTCGGACATTTTGAAAATTAACATCTCGATACTGGTTCAGTGCTGAGATTGCGGTCCAGTGGATGCCCCTTGAAAACTCACCGGCTATACATCGTAGATTGGAATAGTGCTGTATTGTAAATATTTG